>NC_047521.1:23263580-23390690 GCF_902827115.2 Pseudochaenichthys georgianus | reverse complement strand
CATTCTTCACAGTCGGATGTTCAGCCCCAATATGCAGGGATCTTCTCAGCCAAGTCAGAGACCACATCCTTGGGAAAACAGAGTACTTTGGTGTTGTTCTTATCACACAGACCTTTTACATCTGTTACAGCAGAGTCACCCACAATCAGAGTTTCAGGCCCAGTCGTTAGCTTCCCCTCTAGCCTTTTACTTTTGGAGTAGCTATTGGTCCTTACCCTGCTGTGTGAAGAGGACAGGTTATCTCAGGTCATCATAAAGGGATCTCCGGTTCTTGTCAGCGGAGCGTATCTGTTCTGGATTGGCACACTGGTGGTTTAGGAGGATTGTTTGTAATTCTCCCTTTAGCAGCTGTCCACTGCTGTTTAGGGGTTGAAGAGGCGCTCTTCCTGGGTGATAACAATGCAGGCCAGCTGGTCGCATCACATATTTCGCTGGGCTCTGCCTGTTATCCGTCCTCCCAAATCCCATGGAAATGATTTACTCTTCGGCCTTGCACCCAGAGAGTTCCAGGGAGGACTACCACTTGTAGATTTATTACCCGGTACACAGCCCTCCTGTTCCTTGGAATCCTTGTAGCTGCTAACTAGATGTGAGTTAGCATACCCTTCTCCATTATTTTGCAACACTGGTAAAGTAGTGTCATTCCCACGACATAGTCCATTCACTTCCACGTTAACTTCCAACCGTTGCATTTTCATTTCCAACACAGCTATCTTCTGTATAAGTTTGTGGAAGTAATCTGTAGAGAACGGAGGCATTTTGCTACCAACTAGCTTAAGCAAAATAGCATGCAGTAGCCTACCAGGCTTTAGCTGTTGCTAGGCCCCGCTACTGTAAGACTGAGGTCGTCGTAAAAATGTTGAAATATGGCTGAAACCCTCCGTCTATTTACGAAGATGAACTGTCCCAGTGATAAATTAATGTCCAGGAGCCACTGCTCGAAGTTGTCAGAGAATAAGAATAGGAAAATCAGCATAAAAAGTAAGCAGAGGCAGGAGCAAGCAGAAAAGCGTCTGCACTGTAAGAAAGATAAGTGCCTACTGTAGTTGGCTAATAAGTAATATGGTAATCTCTGTTATTGCAGATGGCTGAACTTAAGTGCCTACTGTAGTTGGCTAATAAGTAATATGGTAATCTCTGTTATTGCAGATGGCTGAACTTCAGGTTGTTGATAACACAAGCAGCAGAATGACTTCATCAGCAGAGGTAAGTTACTTTAACTTTTTTAAGTGAAAATCCTGGTTAAATAATTATTCATATTTGAGTGAAAACAATGACATTCTGTTTAAAGTTTAGCAGTCTAGAGTCCTGTTGATTTAAGTTTTCAGAATTGTTTAACAATTATTTGAGTCTAAACAATGAAGAATTAAAAAAGCATTCGTTATACTGAGTGAATCATATTGGTTGCTAGGAAACATCTGGCAAAATCAAGCGGCAAACTCTGGGGAAGAGCCGGGAAGCCAATACGGAAGTGCCACACACTGCAGTTCATATATTGGCCGATAGGCGATGGCTGCAGAAAGGAGCAATTTCCATAGACCCCCATGTTAAAATGCCCAACTTTACAGCAGAAAAAAACATGTTTCTACCCCTGGCTCCATACATTTTATTATCGATATAGTTAGATTGCACCTTCATGATTATGGATCTGTGAGTGAATTGTTTTCTAACGCGACCCATTTATTTATATTAGGTCTTAAAGTTTGTACATAAATTAGGGCGTGGTCACATTGAGTGACGGCTCTGTCAAGTGCCTGCCGCTGTTAGCTTCTTGTCTCTCTGCTAGCTGCTCCGTGAAGCTAGCTACAGGGACTCTGCCTGCTCAGCTCATCCAGGAAACACAACTTGTAGCCGGCCGTGGTTGTTTGTTCTTCATGCTTATATATCGGACGATTGTGACTCGCTCTGCGGTTAAAACAGACGGTGCATGAATGCGGTAAGTACAATTCGAGTGCTTTATTTATGTGTTAATGATTTTAATCAGCTACGTAATGAATGGTAAGACTTGGGTTAGCATGTAAGCTAGTGGTAGCTACATCGGTGCTAACGATGCTAATCGTAGCCTCCAAGTTAAAATCATAGACTGTATATATAAAGGTTAAAACGAAATAGACAAGTGTTAAGTGGGATAATACTGTTGAACTTGGCTTCTGTTTGAGGTTGATAAAATAAGGTTACATCCTTGTAACTTAGAGATATTTTATTATGTAGGTAGAACTGTATGCATCTAAGGTTAATTTAAATTGGCTATGCTCAAGTATGTAGACAAGCTAATGTCGAAGTAGTGTATGTGAAATCAACCTCACAATAAGATGTGTGTATATTACAATTATTAATGTCATATTTCAAGATGATTACTTAGATATTACAATATGGTTGATTGAGCTGGAGTTCATTATCGAGCTTACACGTTAACGTCACAGTCATCTGAAGAACGAACCCAAACCTTGTTGTTTTTATTAATTGCATTACCAAATGGGTATCAAATAAACAGTAAGCATTGGTAACACAACTTCCAAAGTTACAGTAAAATAAAAAGGACCCTGACTCGGACAATACACAATCCAACATGTTCAACAGAAGAGAATCAGTTATATTGTTTGTACACATGGTACTTTACATATATCTGTTTGTTTAAGGTGTCCAGGTGATGCAGACAGGCTGGACCAGAGAGTGAGAGACAGAACTGGACTCCTCACAGCAGTGAACTTCAGCACAGGTACTAAGACTCTTTTTTCATACTGTACAAAGAATCAAGAAAGATATTGGTTCAAATGAATGAAGTATTGACTTGAATACACTGATATACATTCCAATAAACAATACTAAATACCAGATCACCTACACATCAGTTAAGTTGAGGGTTTATTCCATGCAAAAAGTTACATTTAGATATTTAGCAATATGACTTTGTCAGCTTTCTAATTTAATGTATTGAAGGCAAAGATATTTAACACGGTGAGTACTGCTACTATTTATCTCTCAATATTGTCTGTAAAACGTGGTAAAAGTTATTCTTTCAGTGAGACAACAGAGCAAGCTTCTACAGTTGCACTACGTTTTGTAACAGTTAAATATTATTTTGATAATAACATATATTTCAATGTTGATGAACTTCATACTGTTCATTCATAATCTGATTGCTCACTGTTAAAATAAAATAAAAACATTACAATTACAAAATAATTATATCTACAGCCCCATAACACACAAACACACCGCTTTCATAAATAACACACTTGTTCTGCAATAATATGTTTTATGTTTCCTGTCATCTTTGTTAGGAAAGGACATGCCTGAAAGACACAACATTTTCTCCTTCTCTGAGGGTCAAGAAGAACATCCACGAGGATCATTAAAAGCTGATATTATGAGATTTTAAGACCAGTACAGGACAGGACATTCACTAAGAAACTACTTTTATTGTAAAAACAGTCAGCTGATCGAATGCAGCTATTTCCACATCTACACTCCATCCGCTGATTATTTCTATGTGCCTCACTTTATGAGCTTCACATCACTTGTGCCTTGTACCGCAGAGTTTGCAACGTCACAAATAAATGGGGCCAATCTTCAGTCAGATGTGAATGTGTAATCTAACATTTTCAGTAAGAATAATGGACAAAAGGATACAAATACAATTTATTGAAATGTGAACCAAAAGTTAATCAAATATTTTAAATAAAAAGCACATATGGACAGAAGGTGTAAACCTATTAAATGTATAAGTAAACACATTTAGTCAAATAACGTGACAGACTAGGCCTGTGCAGTTGGTATCAGCTTTGCCCAGCATGGGCTCCTTCATCAGGCCTGGTCTGCCTCGCAGAGGAAAGACCCTCAGTCCTCTCCAAACCAACAGACAGGACGTCCATCACACAGAGGTTTCTCCCTGAAGTCTCTGCTGCTCTCTGGACACCAGGCTGTCTCAATCCGTCCACACTGAATATGAGAGGGGGAAAATGAAAATAATAAATGCTTTAGAAAATAAGAAACATAAAGTTGACTGTTGAGTTGCTCCGTTTTTTTAGATTGTCAATACTATTACTGTATAACTAATATCTCAGGTTAAGAGGCACATTCAAATAAAGATTGGTCTTTAAATACATTTTGTCTTTTGAATTGTTTGTCTAAAGTCAAGGATCTAGAACTGGTACTTAGTTTTAATGATACAGTCTGGTTATTATGCTGTATGGAGGAGGCCTCACAGGTAAGAGCACTAACTAGCTACCATCACATGTACCTTAGCTTGACTTAAATGTATTAAACGTATAGTTAAGTGATATCAAAATATAAATAACTAATGTCATGCAAACATTAATATTTGCTTGATTCCAGTGTTGAATTTAGCACAATTGCATACAAACGTTAAGGGGTTTTAAGATTCTGAAGTATTATGCTAAAAACTCAATAACTTAGATTATTATTTATAGTTTTGCTGAATAGTTTCACGGCCGCTTACCTTAGAAACGTAAAATGCGACGGCAGCGTGCAGATGGGGAGCATGTTAGCTTAGCTTGGTAGCTTCAGCTATCTCTGGAACTTCCAGCTCGGTGGCAGCAGGTCCCGCCTCGGCTCCGCCTCTTTGCCCTTATTTGGAGAAGGCGGGAGTTGAACTCTGACGTCACTGTTGAGCCGTTAGTGGCCGACTCCGCCTACTAAGGGCTTCACGGCAACTCTGCAGAATCCTATGGGTGACGTCACGGACCCTACGTCCATTTATATATACAGTCTATGGGCAAAATCAATCAAAAATGTAAACAGGAAGGCACCTGTAGCAAATAGTGAGTGCAAAAGCTACAGTAGCATACACAAGGAGTTAACATCTGATCAATCACATTTACTCAGAGGTGGGAGAAGTACTCAGATCTTGTACTTAAGTGAAAGTAGAAGTACTCAGATCTTGTACTTGAGTGAAAGTAGAAGTACTCAGATATTGTACTTGAGTAGAAGTACCAGAGTGTTGGAACACTCTTACAGTAAAAGTCCTGCATTCAAAATGTTCCTCAAGTAAGAGTAGAAAAGTATTCTCATCAAAATATAGTTAAAGTAGCGACACTAAAGTAGTCGTTGTGCAGATTGGTCTATTTCAGAATAATTTATGATATGTTTTATAATGATTGATCATGAGAGTGTTCTCAAAGCTGGTAAAGGTGCAGCTAGTTTGAATGACTTTGTAGACTGCAGGGTAGCTGGTGAATTTACTCCAGGTGGAACTAAAGTCTGATTTAAAACTTGATTAGATTTCACATCATTCATCCAAATCTGCAAAGTAACTAAAGTTATTAAATACATGTAGTGGAGTACAGGTACCTCAAAATTGTACTTAAGTACAGTACCTGAGTAAATGTACTTCCTACCTCTGAATTTACTGATATAATGTGATCATTTAATTTTCATTATTTTCAAATTCACAGTGTAGATATTCGAATAGCTAGTGATACCTGGTTACTATAACTAATTTATAAAACAATGAAACGAGTTTGTGCGCTTCAACCCTTTTAGTTTTTTGTATTTAGCTATACATAACTCTAACCTTATAACAGATAAAGTATGCAATATTCCATCATGATATTGGTTGGAAAAAACACATTTTGATTTAGCATATTTTGAATAATATTTAAAAAGTGTCTGTGAGAGCCAACCCCTTTGTATTTATTTAAAAAATAACAACAAATCAATCGGAATCAAACAACCAATCAGTGCGTCTTTGTGCAGAAGTTGTATCAAGTTAATGGGTATTTATGCTTCTTCCTTTATTCAGCGGTATTTTAGGCCACAACGAGTCAGAATGCATTCTCGGGTTTCATTAAAAACTTTACTTTACTTCTGTCACGTCCATTTTTAACTTGCATCAAGACATTCATATGTGTCCTAATACACTTGTGTCACTTTCTCTGTTGATTTGTTTTATAGGAAGAGACCTGCAAACACCCAGATAGACTTTATGATGAGGGGGAGAAGAGTATCATTGGAGATCAGCTGGATCAACATCAGTCTACAGCCACAATAGGACAACCACACACCTGTGACCAGTGTGAGAAGAGTTTCTGGAGTTCAGGGATATTGAAGCGCCACAAACGTACCCACAGTGGAGAGAGGCCTTTCACCTGTGATCGGTGTAGGAAGAGCTTTAGCTGGTCAGACCAATTGAAGATTCACCTGCGAACCCACACTGGAGAAAAACCCTACTCCTGTGACCAGTGTGAGAAGAGCTTTAGCCGGTCAGGCGATTTGAAGGTCCATCTGCAAACCCACACTGGAGAGAAGCCTTTCACCTGTGACCAGTGTGGGAAGAGCTTTAGCCGGTCAGGCCATTTGAAGATTCACCTGCGAACCCACACTGAAGAGAAGCCTTTCACCTGTGACCAGTGTGAGAAGAGCTTTAGCCGGTCAGGCCATTTGAAGATTCACCTGCGAACCCACACTGAAGAGAAGCCTTTCACCTGTGACCAGTGTGGGAAGAGCTTTAGCCAGTCAGGCACATTGAAGATTCACCTGCGAACCCACACTGAAGAGAAGCCTTTCACCTGTGACCAGTGTGGGAAGAGCTTTAGCCAGTCAGGCACATTGAAGATTCACCTGCGAACCCACACTGAAGAGAAGCCTTTCACCTGTGACCAGTGTGGGAAGAGCTTTAGCCAGTCAGACAGATTGAAGATTCACCTGCGAACCCACACTGGAGAAAAACCCTACTCCTGTGACCAGTGTGGGAAGAGCTTTAGCCAGTCAGGCGATTTGAAGGTCCACCTGCAAACCCACACTGGAGAGAAGCCTTTCACCTGTGACCAGTGTGGGAAGAGCTTTAGCCAGTCAGGCACATTGAAGATTCACCTGCGAACCCACACTGGAGAGAAGCCTTTCACCTGTGACCAGTGTGGGAAGAGCTTTAGCCAGTCAGGTGATTTGAAGATGCACCTGCGAACCCACACTGGAGAGAAGCCTTTCACCTGTGACCAGTGTGGGAAGAGCTTTAGCCGGTCAGACCAATTGAAGATTCACCTGCAAACCCACACTGGAGAGAAGCCTTTCACCTGTGACCAGTGTGAGAAGAGCTTTAGCCAGTCAGGCCATTTGAAGATTCACCTGCAAACCCACACTGGAGAGAAGCCTTTCACCTGTGACCAGTGTGGGAAGAGCTTTAGCCGGTCAGACCAATTGAAGATTCACCTGCAAACCCACACTGGAGAAAAACCCTACTCCTGTGACCAGTGTGAGAAGAGCTTTAGCCGGTCAGGCGATTTGAAGGTCCACCTGCGAACCCACACTGGAGAGAAGCCTTTCACCTGTGACCAGTGTGGGAAGAGCTTTAGCCAGTCAGGCCATTTGAAGATTCACCTGCAAACCCACACTGGAGAGAAGCCTTTCACCTGTGACCAGTGTGGGAAGAGCTTTAGCCGGTCAGACCAATTGAAGATTCACCTGCAAACCCACACTGGAGAAAAACCCTACTCCTGTGACCAGTGTGAGAAGAGCTTTAGCCGGTCAGGCGATTTGAAGGTCCACCTGCGAACCCACACTGGAGAGAAGCCTTTCACCTGTGACCAGTGTGGGAAGAGCTTTAACCAGTCAGGTGATTTGAAGATGCACCTGCGAACCCACACTGGAGAGAAGCCTTTCACCTGTGACCAGTGTGGGAAGAGCTTTAGCCAGTCAGGCCATTTGAAGATTCACCTGCAAACCCACACTGGAGAGAAGCCTTTCACCTGTGATCGGTGTAGGAAGAGCTTTAGCCGGTTAGACCAATTGAAGATTCACCTGCAAACCCACACTGGAGAAAAACCCTACTCCTGTGACCAGTGTGAGAAGAGCTTTAGCCAGTCAGGCACATTGAAGATTCACCTGCAAACCCACACTGGAGAGAAGCCTTTCACCTGTGACCAGTGTGAGAAGAGCTTTAGCCAGTCAGGCGATTTGAAGGTCCACCTGCGAACCCACACTGGAGAGAAGCCTTTCACCTGTGACCAGTGTGAGAGGAGCTTTAGCCAGTCAGGCACATTGAAGATTCACCTGCAAACCCACACTGGAGAGAAGCCTTTCACCTGTGACCAGTGTGAGAAGAGCTTTAGCCAGTCAGGCACATTGAAGATTCACCTGCAAACCCACACTGAAGAGAAGCCTTTCACCTGTGACCAGTGTGGGAAGAGCTTTAGCCAGTCAGACAGATTGAAGATTCACCTGCGAACCCACACTGGAGAGAAGCCTTTCACCTGTGACCAGTGTAGGAAGAGCTTTAGCCAGTCAGGCAGATTGAAGATTCACCTGCGAACCCACACTGGAGAAAAACCCTACTCCTGTGACCAGTGTGAGAAAAGCTTTAACCAGTCAGGTGATTTGAAGATGCACCTGCGAACCCACACTGGAGAAAAACCCTACTCCTGTGACCAGTGTGAGAAGAGCTTTAGCCGGTCAGACCATTTGAAGGTCCACCTGCGAACCCACACTGGAGAAAAAGCTTTCACCTGTGACCAGTGTGAGAAGAGCTTTAGCCGGTCAGGCGATTTGAAGATCCACCTGCGAACCCACACTGGAGAGAAGCCTTTCACCTGTGACCAGTGTGGGAAGAGCTTTAGCCGGTCAGGCGATTTGAAGGTCCACCTGCGAACCCACACTGGAGAGAAGCCTTTCACCTGTGACCAGTGTGAGAAGAGCTTTAGCCAGTCAGGCACATTGAAGATTCACGTGCGAACCCACACTGGAGAAAAACCCTACTGCTGTGACCAGTGTGAGAAGAGTTATACCAGGTTAAGCTGTTTGAAGATTCACAAGCGAACCCACACTGGAGAAAAAGCTTTCACCTGTGACCAGTGTGAGAAGAGCTTTAGCCAGTCAGGCGATTTGAAGATTCACAAGCGAACCCACACTGGAGAAAAAGCTTTCACCTGTGACCAGTGTGAGAAGAGTTTCAGAGACTCAGACTCATTGAAGCGCCACCAGATACACCACTCCTTTGACCAGTGGAAGAAAGAGTTCAGGGACTCATATAGTGTGAAGCTCCACCAGCCTACCTGCACTGGAGAAAAACCTGACGTCTGTGCTCACTGTGAGAAGAGTTTCAGAGAACCAGACCACATGGGAGAAAACCTTCACTAGTGCACTGAGACTGTTCAGAAAGAGTGAGGTGGACTGTTTGACACAACTCGCTGTTAAAAGATGTTGTGTGGATTTAGAAAGTTGTTCAAAGTTCTCAATAATATTCAAATGCATGCACTTAAGTTGTCAACTTGTATTTTTCTTCCACAGCAAAAACACACACAAAGCTCCCTAAAGAACAAGGCACCACAGTAATAATGTTATAAATATGTGGTAATTTAACAACAAGCTAAAGCCTACTGATTTCTAAAAGTGTGCATATAGCCTTTTTAGTGTCATATAAGCTAGACAGAGCGTCGCTTTGAACCATAAACTATTACCGTTGCTGACTGTACTCATTCAGGCCATTTTACCATCAGAAAGAGGTTCTACAGGGGTCTATCCTTGGTCCATTCATGTTTACATTAGATGTTACATAACTTTTTCCAGTAGCCACACTTTCTCCTTCGACCCCTTCTCTGTTGGGGAGGTTTGTAAGGCTCTAAAGGGCCTAGAGCCCAATAAATCAGCAGGCCCAGATGATCTACCCCCTTATTTCTTACATCTAGCTGCAGATATTATAGCCGAACCAGTGTGTCATGTTTTTAATCTTTCTATAACAAACAATGTCATTCCAGATGTTTGGAAAACTGCAAATGTTCTCCCCTTATTGAAAGGTGGTGATCCCATGGTGATGAATAATTATAGACCCATTTCCAAGCTCTCTATTTTAGCTAAAGTACTTGAAAGGCTGGTGAATGATCAAATCAAAGAATATTTAAGCTTGAACAACATTCTATCTCCTCACATTGACAGACTGCACAGTGCTTTACCTGTCCGGGAGAGAGTAGGACATGAATGCTGCCACGCCAAAACATTTGCGTCACCACGCCAGGCTACAGCCACCACCAGGAGAAGCGGAAATGGGAGAGACCCTGTTTGGCACCTCAGTTTAAATAGCCAGTGCGCACAATTGGTGCGCTGGAACCAGGGCCGTATCCAGGATTTCCTAAATACCAAGTTCCTAACATGCTAGGGGGCTTCAGGGATATACCCCCCGGAGATTTTTTGGATTTTCATGATCTAGTTAGGTGCTTTTTAAGTCCTGTGGGGGGGGGGGGTCACAAACTGGATAATATCGATTTCAAACCATGTCAGTGGGCTGCAGCATAAATTATTTTGAATCAGTTGATTGTTACTATTAATGATCTGGACATGCAGAAGAGGCTAAAATGAACACAAAACATTGTCAACATTCATTTTCCATGTCTCTCTCCTTTCCATAACCTGCACCCTCTCTTCCATCTTCTTTACTCTCTCTGTCTTCTTCTTGTTCATTACTCTCTCTGTCCTCTACTCTTTCTCTTTCTCTTTGTTCAATATCTCCCTCATTGTTCACTTTTTGCTCCTCCTCACTTGTCGCTCCTGCCAGTGAATTAAAAGCAATTCAGCAATTTAGTTCATTTCACTTGTTTGTTTGCATTTTTTTTTTAATTTAAATCTGTTTTGTTTGATTCTCAAAAGAGAACAAAGATGTAAGCAAATTGTGTTTTATACAATTGTATGTTATTATGACATCCTAACTTCAATAGATGTATGTTGTTTTAAAATTATGCCTATTGTCTATATTGTAAATTTCATTTCATTTAATTTCAAACCTTTATTTATACAGATAAATCCCATTGAGATCATTGATCTCTTTTTCAAGGGAGACCTGCTCAAGTAGTTCCACATGAAACATAAACACATAAACAGAACAACAAAAGGACATCATACAGCATCATTTACATAATTATCCACATAAACAGGTACCAATAGCTTCCGATTGACTAGCATCCAACCGAGCTTTACAAATATTTAGTGGCACCAGATTGTTCAGTCTCCATTTAATTTGCAAACTGTTCCAAGACAGAGGAGCTGCGCATCTAAAAGCTGTCTTCCCTAAGACAGTCCTAGCAGTTGGCACATTTAATAAAACTACAGCATTCGATCTCAGGCAGTAGCCACTTACAATTTTCCGTGAGATCAGAGAGCAGATATAAGATGGAAGTTTCCCTAACATGGCTTTGTATATAAAAATGTACCAGTGACTGAGCCTCCGTACAGTTAGTGAAAGCAAACCTGCCCTTGCATACAGGGTACAGTGATGGGTTAATGCTTTACAGTTTGTAACAAATCTTAGTGCACTGTGATACGCAGCATCTAACTTGACCAGGCAATTGGCAGGTGCATTCATATACATCAAATCACCATAGTCCATCCAGCACAGGTAAAAAGGTCACAGTGACTAGCCTTTTCCTGGCCTCAAGCGAGAAACAGGACTTATTTCTGTAAAAGAAACCTAGCCTAACCCTCAGCTTTTTAAGCAGGTTATTGACATGAAGTTTAAAAGAGAGACAATCATCAAGCCAGATACCAAGGTATTTGCAACAGGCAACAACTTCAAGTTTTGTTCCTTGCGTAGTTACAATATCTAAAACAGGCTCTGGTGTCTTTTTTGCTTTTGAAAAGAGCATAACCTTGGTTTTATCCACATTTAAAAGAAGCTTTAATTCAGAGAGCTGAGTCTGAATAGTGTTAAAAACAGCCTGTAATTTAACACGGACTGAGGCTGGGAAAAGGAGTCTTTTTTATTATGGTCCTTGGTCTTGGAATGATCTTCAATCACGCCTCAAACTGAGGGTACTTGTCTCAATAGCTTGTTTTAGATTGAAGTTGTCTGAAGTCCTTACCACCAGCTGCTCTTGCAGTAATAAGTAGTGCACCTTTCTTACTGTCCTAATGTGCACAATGTAGTGACTGCTTTTTTGTCTTTTGTTTTCTTAGTTATGTTCTCTGTATTTTATATGTTTGTGTTATGTGTTATGTGTAACGTTGCTGCCTTCTTGGCCAGGTCAGTATTGCAAATGAGATTCTATCTCAATGCTTTTATCTGGTTAAATAAAGGTTAAATAAAATAAACAACAGCCTCTTTAATGGAGGGACCTGCACAATACATTACAGTATCATCCGCATAAAAATGTAAAGTAGCTTCATCCATATTATCACCTACGCTGTTAATATATATGGAGAATAAAAGTGGTCCTAAAACAGAACCTTGTGGTACACCATTAGAAATGTTTAACCACTCAGAAGACAGTCCATCAAAATGAACACATTGGGACCTTTCAGAGAGGTAGTTCACAAACCACCCCACTGCATGACTGGATATGCCAATACTGAGTAGCCTCTGCTTTAAGATGTGATGATCAATGGTGTCAAACGCTTTGGAAAGGTCAATAAACAGAGCTGCACAACTCTGCTTATTATCTAAAATACTAGTAATGTCATTTACCACTTTCATTGTCACAGTGATGGTGCTATGTTGCTTTCTGAATCCTGACTGATGTTTAGACAGGATATCATTTATACATAAAAACTCCTTTACTTGTTCACTCACAAGTCGTTCGAGCACCTTAGCCATAACGGACAGTTTAGAGATTGGCCTATAGTTATTTAAAATAGTTGCCTCCCCTCCTTTCAGTAAAGGCAAGACATAAGCAGACTTCCATACTTTTGGAATTGTATTTGTGCTGAGGGAGAGGTTAAAAAGAGAAGTAAGAGGTGGAGCAATAAAATCTGCAGCTATCTTTAAAAAGAAAGGTTCTATGTTGTCCGGGCCAGCCGGTTTCCTATGATCTAACTTGGATAATGCTTCATGAACAATACCAATAGTTAAAGGAGTAAAACTGAAAGGGTTTTCCAGACCACATTGTTCAGAGTCAAGGATTGGAGCGTTCACAGAAGCAGAAGTACAGTCAGTGACAGAATCAAACAGAGAGCCACAAGACACAAAATGCTTATTAAAGCAATTTAGCATAGTAGCCCTGTCTGATATAGTGCCAGATGCTGTGGTGAGGCACGGAGGTAGCTCATTTGGGATATCACCAGTGGAAATCGATTTTATGGCTTTCCAACATTTCCTAGGATTATTCAGGTTTTCTGTGGTAACTGACAAATAGTACTTTGATTTAGCACTTTTTATTTGAGATGTGAAGCTATTTCTTAGCTGCCTAAAACGTAGCCATTCTACCTCTGAGCCTGATTTCCTAGCCTTAGCCCAAGCATTATTTCTCTCATGAAGTAGACTGGACAGCTTAGCAGAAAACCAGGGATTGTTTCGTCCCTTCACTCTAAATTTACACAGAGGTGCATGTCTATCTATAATTTTCATAAAACCAAGATAAAAATAAGACCATGCAGTTTCTACATCAGCACACAAATTGATTCTACCCCAATCAAAATCAAACAGATCATGTAAAAAACCCTGCTCCACAAAGTGTTTTTTGTCTCTCTTTGTGATGATACGTGGTTTAACCTTTTGGACCTTAGTGTCCCTAATTGTGGCTACAACACAGTGGTCACTCACATCATTAGCAAATACTCCCACAGATGAGTATTTATGTGGAACATTTGTTAAAATTAGATCAATTAAGGAGGATTTATTTGGGGACTTAATATTTGGGCGAGTAGGACTGTCTATAATCTGGGTAAAATTCAAAGAGGTACACAGGTTTTTAAAATCCTCTGACACAGAAGTTAACCAGTCCCAATTAAAATCACCAAGCAGCACTATTTCCTTGTAGGAAAGTTGTGATAACAGTTTTTCCAATGACGATAAAGAGTCCTTGACAGCCGAGGGGGCCCTGTAGCAGCCCACCACCATGACCTGTTGACCCTTTGTTACCTCAATATTCACGGCTAAAAATTCTAGCTGTTTACTAACAGATTTGGAAACCATATTAGTTACACAAAACTTATTTTTCACCTAAATGGCAACGCCACCATCTTTTTTTGGCCGGTCAGTACGATATACACTGTAACCATTTATGTAAATGTCAGAGGCCAAAATGGATTTATCTAGCCACGTTTCTGATAAGAAAATGACATCAGCATCAGTCGAACTCGCCCAAATACGGACAAAATCTAATTTAGGTAACAGACTACGCACATTTAAATGAATTAAACCTAGCCCAGATCTAGATATAAAATCAGCAGGAGTAGCTATTTGACTAATACTGCTAGGTGGACCTGGATTTGGCTGTACATTTCCTGATGGTAACAACAATAAAAATACCAAGCACCTTTTCCTCTTAATCAACACACATACATTGTCAGCTGTTCTAGAGTCACCAGCAAACTTCACGAAAGTGAGATTAGAGTTTAAAAAACAATTCTGAAGTACCATCGTGGCAGGCATGTGAGAAAGACAAACATTTTCCGAAATGAATATCCGCGACAGTGCAACCAGCAATTGTTTGTGCAACACCTCCGAAACGGTACAGGGGATGTCCACTGCGGGCGGCAGAACATACCCGAATCCAGTAGATTTTTCAGGACGAATAGCGATCTTCTCCTTGTCCAGCACAGCCAAGAAAAGGCACAGCAGAAACACGACACCCGCCATTCTCCCAGTCCAGCACAACAGTATCCACGCTGTTCCCGGAGCAAGGTGGAACCAGGCCTCAGCTACAGCAGCACAGCAGAGCAGAGCAGATGGAACCAGGCCTCAGCTACAGCAGCACAGCAGAGCAGAGAAGGTGGAACCAGGCCGCAGCTACAAATGAAGACTAAGTTAGAGATAGATAGATGGAGATGGATAGATAGATGGAGTTATTAAGCCTATATTCTTTTGTGTGACTGTAAAATAAACTCAAGTTTTATTTATATAGCACTTTTTTTTGGTTGAGCCAAAGTGATATACATTACACTTTACAATAAAAACACATTACAACAAATACAACAGCACAAATACCTACAGTTCCTCCCTGATTTCCCTCTCTCTCTCTCTCTCTCTCTCTCTCTCTCTCTCTCTCTCTCTCTCTCTCTCTACCTACCTGTCCTGTCTCTTCCTTACCAAAGCTGAGCTTCGACTGACGTAGACTTTTCATTATATCTGAGTCAGTGTAAAAAGAAAACAATAATCTTCAATGTTTTACTCAAATTGAAATGAAAGAAAAGCATTACAACGTTTGTTAAAAGGTAATCCTTCTGACATTGGATGAATGTAATTAACTTTAGCTCTCTAGAGTTTATTCACGCAATTTAAACCAAAGTATAGCCTATAGCTGCAAAATAAGTTAGTGTGCATATTGTCGGACGTCCACTGACTAACGTATTGCGTTCACACAGGATCTGCTGGCCCACTGGACTCAGATCTCTAGATACCTCATCACTCCTCCGCTGCTCCGATACAAGTCCGGGGGCCTTTCTTATTTCCCCAATTTCCCCTCCTCGAATCCTCGATACTCCGGTAGTGACCTGGAAATGTTTTTTGGCACGCCATGTTGAAGAACATCTAATTTCTCTAAATGCACGTCGAGGAGGCTCTCTGGAGGAGCTATAATCGAGGATACACTGATGGGTTTGAAAGCAGGTTTCGCCGCTGCGAGGCTCCACTAGCACTCATCAAATAACTTTGCGTGGGGCCTCAAATTGGCCCGGCCCTTCATTATTCTTGAAAATACTTCATCTGCAATATCTTTTTGGGCCGTAAATCAATATACTTATGTTATTATAATGTAATTTTAAGTTTGCACATCTTTATTTATCATTTTTTCAAAATGTACATATCTTCAGTTCAAACCCTGAACGCATACTGTCCACCTGAGTGGACATATAACAATCTCTTTGAAAAAAGTAGATTAAAAAAAAAAAAAGTTCAAATCACATTTGTCATGCCCCAAGAGCAATAATAACACTTGGTAAACAAATCCTGACTGAGGCTTTCATAATTCATGCATGAAAGGAAATATATAACACTCAGGTCAACAGGCCTACATTACTCTCTAGTATTACCAGTGGCGTTTTTATATGTACAAAAGTGGTGGGGTACAAAAAACGTAGATGTCTACTCTATACGCTTCTGCAGTGAGGTTCATGGCTGGTGAGGCACTGGCACTGACTCTTCAGGTTTACAAATATTATATTTTGACCTAAATCAAAATATAATATTATTTTCAAAAGCTTTTTTTGTCTGATGCTTCAATTAATTTTAAACAGACAGTTCAACAGAAGGATAGCCAAAACATGTACTTTTATCATTTAAATATTGAATTGTTCTCTCTTAGTAAGATCTGATTTTCAATAAAATTGCAGTCTTACCTTGACATGAAGATGAAGTCCATTTGCCTATCCCTCTGGACAAAAATCTCTATTTTTTTGTAAAAGTCCTCCTTATGTTCTTGTGGTTTCAAAAGTCTATCATAAATCTAATCTAATCAATAGATTTATGATTCGAAAATTATAAAAGTAGGGTAGACATGTGGATATTATCCGGCTGAACAAAACGTGCATTTATCTAACAGGTTTGTTTCCCACAGATCTTATTTTGAGCTATTTTCTAAAATCCTATGGAAAAATCTCATTGTTTTTAGGTCGAGGGAAGCCATGCGCAGTTTACTTCCGGGTTTTAACGAAAAAACACTATAGTATTACTATTGAGAATTACTATAGAAATACCACAAAAAACTGCGATAGTATTTCTATGGTGTTTTGGGACACACTATAGAGAATTACTTTAGTAATACTATAGAGTTGGCTATGGTGATTTTATAGTGAATTTACAGTTATACTATAGTGTTTCCTGTAGTATTTCTATGGTTTTTCAGCCACTATAGGAAATTATTATAGCTATACTATTGAGTTTTATGTAGTATCACTATAGTGCTTTATATATTATTTCTATGGTTTTTTGGAACACACTACAGAAAATTACTATAGTAATACTATAGAGTTGGCTATGGTGATCTTATAGTGAATCTATAGTTAATTAGCTTTAATAATGATGTATTCATCCCTATAGTAAGTATGGTATCAACAAATACAAGTTAGCAAGCAGAGCAGTTTCAATTTGAAAGATAGGGACTTTATTAACAAAATAAAATACATTATTCACAGAATATGAATACGAATAACTTAAATGTAAAACATGTACAAGAACAATTTCAGGCCCGAAACAGAAATGGTTGGGCAATGAAATTAAGGGGAAAAGTGTCCCAAGCCCTATATATAAACACATTTCACATTCATATACTTACAACCCATGCCTCTCCACCAAGTCAGAGAAGCAAACTTTGACAAGTTTGAGGCTGGTCTTCTCGGTAAGAATGGCATTAGTTTGCAGTTCATCAAATACTTCTGGAATTTTCTTCTTAAGTAGATCAGTTAGGCCATTCAGAAGAACTGGTTCTTGGCTGAACAAAACAATAAGAACAAGCACAGCACAAAGTAAAGTTCTGGTCTGTGTGATTTTTTGAAACACAATTTAACAAGCATGATACATGTATACCTGAGTTTTACAGACTTCTCTTAGGACAGGCTGAAGATCCGGTGCTTCAGAAAAGTGCACTTGGAATCTGTCAAAGTTACTGATGTTCTCACTTCTATCAACCAGGGTTTCCGTTAGCCGGTAATTACCGGTTTTTAGCTGGTAAAATTTATAAAAAACCGGTAAATTCAAAACCTGACGGTCAAAATGTCTGGTAATAATTAGGGAGGCTCCGATCGATCGGCCGCCGGTCATTATCGGCCAATATTCACTCTTAATAGTTTGATCGGTGCTCTCTATGAAGGCCGATCAGGAGAGCTGGATCTGATCGATATGGACATAAACGCGAGTGAAGTGTAACCGGAGCGAGAGAGAGATCAGATCAGCTGCTGAGTCTGACCGAGACACGCAGCTCTGCATAATCACCTGAAGCCCCGCCCTCTGTTTAGCGAGCTGCATGAGAAACTGACGGGCTGTCAGGAGAGAGAGGGAGAGAGAGAGAGGGAGAGGGAGAGAGAGGGAGGGAGAGAGAAAAAGAGAGGATCCGTTTCTCCCGTGTTATTATTCAAAGTTGATGTAAACTTCTGAATAATGTACGTTATCTACTACAAGTAGTTTGTTTGAATGTAATAATTATGGTGTTTGTTGTTTGTGGAATCATTTATTGAAAAATGAATCTGAATTTTTCGATCTGTTACGATTATAAACTGAAGCAATATAAAAATGAGCCCCGTGAACTGAGTTTTAAACTGAAGCATATCTGCTCATAGTCCGGTAATTACATGCTAACGGAAACTCTGCTACACAACTATTATTATTATTATTGAAATATGACCGGTAAGTTTCAAATTAGTCCGGTAAAATAAATTCTGCCCGGACATTTGACCGGCGAGAAAAAATCCTAGCGGAAACCCTGCTATCAACATCTATAAACTCTTTGAAGTCTGTGTTGTATTTTAAAATCCTATCCAGGACAAATCCAAATTCACCTGTTTCTTCCAGGAGATGGTTTGTGCTTTGGACACTGTAGATTATTCTATTAATTTCCTTTTTGCTAGGACTTTAACAGATTCCTGCAGCTCATTCCCGCTTCCTGTAATTATAAGAAAAAGACAAATTCATCCTGATGTTGACTAATCATATTATGCCAGATTAAATTAAATGCCATCATCTATCATCTTCTAGTTAAACCCATTAATACACACCTTATATAAATTATAAGCAGTATGGTAATTTTAAGTTAATTAACTTCACCCATAAAGACAACTTCTAGCGAAGCACAGGGGATATTCTGCTCAGCCTCCAGTGGCGTTTTCTCCTGGAGGCTGGGTATTTCTTCATATTTTTTATTTGTATTAAAAAACATCTCTCCGCTGTTGTCAAAAACAGCGCCCCTCTAAATTAATGTGTGGTGAAACACAGTATTGCACGCTACTCACTCTATACTACACCCGCAGTCCGCTGTGTCAGGGACGCGTCTATCGTTATTCCAACCCAGTTTAGATTTAACCACGCCCACTTCCGCATTACGCAAGAACGTAGCTCTACGCGATAGCGTCATAGACTTCTTCTTCGGCAGATAGCGGTCGCGGTAAATCAGGATGAGCAGGATATTGAATAGTTGTTTTTTGTCTTTCGAAAGGATTTGTTGACTGAAAGTAAACGATCCTGTAATCAAAGCCATATCGAAGAGTCCTGAGATTGTATTACTGGTGTTTTATCATCTATAAATAGCCTGTGTGTATTCTCAAATGTCGTTTTCAGGACAAACAAAAGACGTTTTAAATATCTTATCAGCTGGTGTAAGTGCAGAATATTGAATAAATACATGTGTGAGTACATATATAAGTGTGTGTGTATATGAATAAATGTATATAAATATATATATATATATAATAGTATCATTAAATAATGCTGTCAGATAAATGAAGTACACAGTAATAGTCAAGGTTATATTCAATATTCTGCACTTACACCAGCTGATAATATATTTAAAACGTCTTTTGTTTGTCCTGAAAACGACATTTGAGAATACACACAGGCTATTTATAGATGATAAAACACCAGTAATACAATCTCAGGACTCTTCGATATGGCTTTGATTACAGGATCGTTTACTTTCAGTCAACAAATCCTTTGGAAAGACAAAAAACAACTATTCAATGTCCTGCTCATCCTGCTTTACCGCGACCGCTATCTGCCGAAGAAGAAGTCTATGACGCTATCGCGTAGAGCTACGTTCTTGCGTAATGCGGAAGTGGGCGTGGTTAAATCTAAACTGGGTTGGAATAACGATAGACGCGTCAGGGACATGTCAGGCCCTTCCCTTCCGACCAATCAAATAATCGGAAGGGAAGGCCCAACGTGCAGTGTGTGACGCTGCATCTCACATACACAAGTTGCCTTAGCAACAAGCGGCAGATATGAAATCTCCCTTCTACACAATATAATATTTGCAAGTATAGAGTAGTGGCTGATGTTTTAGTCAGAAATAGGTAAACTGTAGTGTACACGTACTACTAATAACTTTAGTGCGAGTAAGTTACGTATTTGCACTGTAAGAGACTGTATATCAACTTCTCACTTGCACTTTCCCGCCACATCTGGCCGAACAATGAAACCAAGCCAAAGTAGCTAGATAGCATTAAACATATAGCTGCTAATGCTATCAATATAATGTCGATTGAAGAATGATGGTCACAGAAAAGAGTGTAAGCTACATTAAGTCAAGATAAAATAAATACAATAAAATAGAAGAACGGCTTAAAGGAAAATAATTGTCATCCAGGCAGCTAAACTCAAACAATAGTTAGCTGTTCAACATTGGCAAAACATATTTATTTAAGTTTAAAAATATGTATTTAGACCCCTAGCTTGCTCACATTATGACAACATATCTGCTCACTTTGTTAAAAACGTTTTGTTTCTGTAACTTACCTAGAGTTAGACTCTCCTCTGCTGACATCCATCCTCCACAGCAGCCAGAGGTGAAATGGCAGTTGGGACATTTGATGGACAGTTGGACAGTTGAAAAATGATACATTTGAAATAACTCAACCGTGATTTGGGCAGGACAGTGCCCAATGACAGTGCCCAATGTTAGCCCAGTGTTAGTCAAAACTAATGTGTTGACTATGTGCATTTTTATTTTTTCTACTACACTGTGTAAAATAGTTCAGAAATGACACTGAATGTGTTGAATTGCCTTTGACACAGCAGTGTGTTAAAAAAAATGACATTAATTCTAGAAGTGTAATACTTTTACAAACACTAATAATAATGCATTCATTATGACAATATCATTACTATAGGAGTGGTCTATAGTGTGTTCAAAAAACAACTACAGAAACACTATATATTATACTATAGTTATAATATTTAAAATGATATAGGAATACTACAAAGATCTAGATACATACACTGAAAAAAATGACTTTTTGGCTTTGTAAATATTACTTTGATTATATGTTTAAATTCTACAATACATTACTATTTCAGTAATTTTACTCAAAATGTCTCCTTTTATTTAATGTGTTACTTGTGTTTCTAAGTAATTTTGAATCTTCATTTTCATAAGTGAATTCTAACAATAGCACTAAGTAAATATTACCTAAATTATTGTATTGACTGTACAACCTGTTAAAGCTATAGAGAGGCGAAGTCCCTCCCTTTCCGGGAGCCTCCATGGGACCCCGGAAGCGTAAAATTATACATTGAAGTCAATGGAGAGAGAAAGGTTATCTTTTGATCCCGTTTGAATTGTGCCACGAATGACACATATGATGTTTGTCAATTTAAAAGAATATTTTGCAAGTCAAAAAAATTAAAATGTGTCGTAAAACTGTGAAGTTACACATTTTTTTGTGTGAAACCGCTGAGTGAACTACAGGTCTCTTGGGCCCTTTCTCATTTCTCTAACTCCCCTCCTCGACTCCTATCCTCGAGACTTAGTCCCGCCCACAGGAGATGCGAGCTGAGGAGCCGAGGAGGGGAACCGAGGAGAGAGGAGGGGAAGCAGCAGGCGCTTAGAGAAATGAGAACTCCTCTCCTCTGAGCGGTCATTTTAAAGAGACGTCCATTAATGATGACAGGAGGCACAGCAGCCCTCTGTCTGATGGACAGATGTGTTCATGACCACTTCTATATTTACTTTGATTCATTCACAGTGCGGTATAATGAGACAATAACAGGCTACAGGTGCGGACACACACATATATATGTATATATTAAATATATACAATTTCAGAATCAAACAGAGCATTCATAATAATGTAACACTATAAGAGACGGGATATATCCCCCCCCCCCCCTCTCTGGTCGCTGCAATGAGGAAAATAAATTACGGGCCAAAAGTTTTATTTACAAGTATTACAAGTAAGCAGAGGACACCAAACCAACTGAGACCTGTCTGTCCGCTACATCTACGCACACACTGTACAACACACACACACACCTACACACTGTACCACACACACCTACACATAATCAGGCTACAGCCGTGGTGTATTTTATTGTGAAGCACTAAATGGTCTTAGAAAAATATGGACTCTTTGTTTGTAGATATCTACTAAACTACAGCAAATACAGAGAGTAGGCCTGTTCTACTGAGCGATATATATTATACACACTGCTCTGCTTTCTGCACCTCACAGCTGTTCTCTCTGGAAACATCGCGTCGCGATGAAAGCAGTTAATAAAATAATATCCAGGGGATGCATGCAGAGCTGTCATTGGCTGAGATGAGTCCGGCCGTGCGTCACGACTCTTTGAAACATCTCTGTTCCCGGAAATGCATCCACGAAGCAGCCGTGGAGGACCGTGGAGGACCCATCAGTGTATCCTTGGTTATAGCTCCTCCAGAGAGCCTCCTCGACGCTCGATGCTCGGTCCTCGACGTGCATTTAGAGAAATGGGATGTCCTTCAACATGGCGCGCTAAAATTCATTTCCGGGTCACTACCGGAGGACAGAGGAGTCGAGGAGGGGGATTTGATGAAATGAGAAAGGGCCCTGGTCTCGCACAATACGCGTCACCATCACAAAGACGGCCGTCACGTTAGCAAATTTCACCTGTTTCTTTCAGAATGAGGCGAAAAGTATAAAATGAGGTGAAAATCACTACAAGTCTAGGCATGTTGAGAGCTGTACATACACGAAAGGGGAGTTAGTCGGTTCTGTAAGAGCAGCGGGACCGGCTTTACAAGGTTTCGGTGAGTAATATGAGTGCAATGTGTAACGTTAATGTCAGCTAGCTAACATTAGCTAACAAGGTACACTAACGTGTTTTGTTTTAGTAACTAGTTTTCTCCTTAAGAACTTCGTGGTCTCTGTGTATGCTGTGGATAACATTAGTGTTCACAAGAACAAGATACACTCCCGTGTTTTGTTTTAGTTGCTCTTCAGATTGAAGCGGCCAGTTTTATATCGACTATACAGGATATTCTATACTGTATGTGTGATCTCCTTTTACATCTCGTTGTGTCATTTGAGTTCATTTGCTGTGTGTAGATTCAAGGATTTTGGTGACATGAACATGACCATCGCGGAGGCAGTCCAGTTACCATCCTTCTGTCTCCGTGAGGAGGGTGGGTCATATATCACCCATACTGGCACCAGGTCCAAGGGCAGCTGCACATCACAGACCGGAGTCTCTGCTACTTTGTTGTGTGGACCAGAAGGAGGCGATCATCATCCCCATCCCCAAAGACCCTGCATGGCATGGAAATCTCCTCCTCCTGGAACAATTCTACACCCAGCATATGCTCCCTGTGTTGGCCAGTAGAGAGGAGGACATTTAAATAAACATACTCTTAACACCCTCAGACTCTGCGTTGTGTTCCGTATGTGTGATGGGGTGTTATGCAGAGGGGAGGAAAACAGGACACAGCAGATTGGGATTGTGGTGGAGACGCTGAGCAGTTATTTAATTGTTGCATGTAATTATTATTATACTGCGTGCTTCTTAGTTATTCCATCTTTTGCTGTAACATGGATCTGTATGTAACTCTATATTTACTTGTTATCTACCACACTTCCTTCTACATCATACACCATTGTTACGTGCCGTAGTGTGTGTGTGGTCGTGTGTGTGTGTTTTCCTCTCTCTCCCTCTGATTGTCCCCAGGTGCAGCCTCCCCCCAGGTGATCCGAATTAACAATCAGGACTTCCATATAGGACCGGAGGAGGACGGCAGTGAGGGCCTTCTTTCTCTCCTTCTCGTCTGGCTGCATGTGTGCAGCCTGTCTCTGTGTGAGACCCAGCATAGTTGTGTTGTTTGTTGTACGTTTGTGTTGTACTTTGGCTGGTGAGCCGCCTTACTTATTGACGCATTAAAACCTCACTTAAACTCCTTCGGCATTCCGTTTCCTCTCCTTTTTCTCTCGTCCGGCTGTCTGGTGTGTCGCTACTTCCCTTGGTACCCCTAGCTCTACAAGGGAACGTAACATGGGGGCTCGTCCAATCTTTGAGACAAAGAGTGAGTATTTGGTTGTTGGTTAGTGTTGATATTGTGTGTGGTGGTGAGCAGTAGTGTATATAGGTGTAGAATTGGCTGTGAAATGATTTACTGTTGAACAGCTTCCTCAGTTTAGACAGGGGAGTGTCTAGCTGGACTGAATCAGTCCTTCCTTCAGGCACTCATTTTTTATTTTGCCTTTTTTATTTTCGGGGTAATCCTGGGTGGGGATTCATTCCCTGTTGGGGGCAGGCGATTCAGGGTTTCGGCCGCTGATGGTTGCCTTTAAAGTCGCCTCGAGCCCGACACGCTCCAGAAGATAGGTAGGTAAAGTTTGGTAGGCAGGATCTGGGGAAGTTTGTAAATAAATAATAATATTTGTAAGTAGCCGTTGCTATGGGGTCTAAATTAGATGCCAGGGTAAAAGTGCGTATGGTTCGTCTCCAGTGTGAGAGGGAGGAGCGTGAGCGTGAGCGAGAGTTTCAGCTCAGGAGGGAGCAGGAGAGCAGGAAGCAGGAGCGGGAGATCAGGAAGCATGAGCTGGAGATCAGGAAGTTGGAGGCAGACACTGCTGTCCGGATGCGTAAGCTAGAGCTCCAAGCAGCTGTGGTGGGTAATTCTGCCGTTACACCTTCAGGTTCTGCTGCTGCTTTTGATGTTGGTAGCAACATTCAGCTAGTCCCTGTCTTCCTTGAGTCGGAAGTGGAGATGTTCTTTGGTGCATTTGAGCGCATTGCTGCTGCCCTGCGCTGGCCAGAAGACGTGTGGGCCATACTTGTACAGTGCAAGCTAGTCGGCAAGGCTCAGGAGGCTTGCTCTTCTCTTTCTGTTGAGGATAGTTTGGAGTATGACAAGGTGAAAGGTGCTATTCTCAGGGCATATGAGCTTGTGCCTGAGGCCTACAGGCAGCGTTTTCGCGGCATGAAGAAAGCTTCTGGCCAAACATACGTGGACTTCGCGAGGGAGAAGAAAGTCCTCTTTGACAGGTGGTGTAGAGCATGTACAGCGGATGACATAGCTTCAGTATGTGAGCTGATGCTGTTGGAGGAGTTCAAAAACTGTGTACCGGAGCGTACGGTAGTCTATCTGAATGAGCAGAGAGTGACTACCCTTCAGCAGGCTGCCACTGGCAGATGAGAGTGCGCTGATACACAGGAGCGTTTTGTTTCAGCAGGACCCTCCTCAGCGGGACACTTATCGGAGAGCTCCTGATAATGATGTTCCCTGTGCCAGTGTTCCATTGTTAGGTCCCAGGATAGACAGAGCGTGTTTTTTTTGTCTTGACCCAGGTCACATGATAGCAGACTGTGCAGCTTGGAAGCGAAAGCAGGCCACCACTATGGCGGATGAGGAAGGGCTTGAGCTATCACACAGTGGTGTTTTGGCTCAGAGCGATTCTCCTCATCGTGATGGTTTCCGGAAAGCTCGTAACAGGCGTGCCACACATGCTCATTCTGTCTCTCTTCCAGGACCCAAGAAAAAGAGTGTTTCTTTTGTCTTGATCCTGGTCATCTAGAGGCAGAGTGTGTAGCTCGGAAGGAGCAGGTGGCAGCGGCTCTGGAAAAGCCAAAAGACCGGCACCCGGTTGCGATGCGACAGAGTGGTGAGTTGCAGTTGAGTTCTGCATCCGTCTGTGACGGTGCTGTGGGTGTGGGTGTTTCCGTCTCTGAAGCGGTTGGTGTGGACCTAGCTCAGAGCGATGTGGATCTGTGTTCAGTGAGTGGTGTGTGTGTTCCATGTGTTGCTCCGGTGTTGGCTGCTGGTGAGCAGTATAAGGTGTGTTTTATGGGGGGGAAGTGTTACGTGCCGTAGTGTGTGTGTGGTCGTGTGTGTGTGTTTTCCTCTCTCTCCCTCTGATTGTCCCCAGGTGCAGCCTCCCCCCAGGTGATCCGAATTAACAATCAGGACTTCCATATAGGACCGGAGGAGGACGGCAGTGAGGGCCTTCTTTCTCTCCTTCTCGTCTGGCTGCATGTGTGCAGCCTGTCTCTGTGTGAGACCCAGCATAGTTGTGTTGTTTGTTGTACGTTTGTGTTGTACTTTGGCTGGTGAGCCGCCTTACTTATTGACTCATTAAAACCTCACTTAAACTCCTTCGGCATTCCGTTTCCTCTCCTTTTTCTCTCGTCCGGCTGTCTGGTGTGTCGCTACTTCCCTTGGTACCCCTAGCTCTACAAGGGAACGTAACACCATCATTATACATGATGGTGTATATAGGATATATATATTTGTATACATTACATATCTGTAAATTGTATAATTTAATTTTTCGTATTTGGGATTGTTGGAAACGTCTTTTTGATCTCTGTCTATAAACACAAACTGAGTAAGATTGACAATAAAGTTGACTTTGAAAAATATATATATTCTTTATGAAAATAGTTGACTGTTGGAGAAATGAATCCAAATGAAACGTTGGACTGAACTACAACTACGCCTTTAAATCTCTACGGACTGTTTTTCAGTGGGATGGCAAGTTCCTATCTTTAAACATGTATTAGTTTTTTCTCAGAACAGATTTGATTGAAGTTAATTTAACTTTGCCGACCATGTAAGGTCATTATTAAAAAGGTACAATCAATTTGTTTAGGGTTGACTAAAATAATAAACATTTCATTTGGATAATTTACTGACAGAATAAGAAACTCAATGATGCTCTACTCACCTGTTCCTTTGTATAAAGTGAAACAGTTGAAACGATAGATTTTTAGTAAACTTAAAAACAACCTTCTCCAAAAGCTATCAAGGAATATACCGAATACTTATTTTAGAACGTTATTACATATTATTTGTATATAGTTTGAATGATCCATAATTGACAGAAGCTTGTGTTTACACTGACCTGTTACTCATATATTAATGTCTTTGTAACTTCTTTAAACCACTACCTCACTCATTTCTTTCATTCATCACGGTTCAGTAAACTAAGTGATACATGAACCAGTTTAATCATTATAATAACGTAGGATTGCAACTCTTTGAAACTGTAGGTGGCTCTTAAAAGAGCCGTTGTGTTTGGGTGTGCTGGTCTCAGGTCAGTCTAAGCCCTCTCTCCGTGGATGCGGCGCGCCAGCTGGATGTCCTTGGGCATGATAGTGACCCTCTTTGCTCGGTTCATCTTACTGAGGGGGCAGCTACATGGATGTCGGTGCAGTCCACAGTCATTGTGCAGTTGAAGGCAGAATGGATGAAGGCAGAATGAATGTATTATTGACTCCGAATGAAGCACAACTTCATGTCATACAATACATTGACTTTATTTGTAATTGTGTGAAAACATATGAGCATAATGATTAGCAAGCAGGACCTGCAGGAACAGAGCACGGTGATGGATGGAGCTGGGAAGAGAGAAGAATAAAGAAAACAGATCAACTTCATTTTCGGATATTAAAAATTCAATTTCAAAACAAGTTGCCGCTCCTACAGTTTTCTAGTGTGTAAAGATGATTTCACATGACCTATGCACAATATCACACTCAATACATGTGTGTCTCTGGGGGGTGCATTGTGCCTTTGATGTATATAAATAATATACCATAACCAAATACTATTACGTACAGTGGAAATCAGGTTGCCAGAGCAGGTCAGTGTGCATGTTCCTCAGGGTCTCAGCAGTTACAGGTGAGGGAAAGGAAATAAAAGAGAAAAAGGTTAGTAACTAACAACACTTTGAATAATTATCTCTTCTAATAATGTTCTCTCAGTAATCACTCAACTACTGTCTTTCCAACAAACAGAGTGACTCACCCTTACTGTCATCACAATGAAACACATCCAGAAGAATGTCATGCAAAGCTCCCTGCCTGCCTTCGACTCTCCCTGACTGCTTCCTTAGCACCCGGTGGATGGCGCAGTAGGCTACTCTTCAAATGTTTCACGAAATACTTACCATCATGACTACTCTTACTGTTTAACATGTTGGTTTACTTCATGTAATAAAATAATAACTTCATGGTAAGGCTACTAAAAATGACAAGGCTAAGTAATGTAATGCTAACTAACGTGCTCGCTACTCGTCGCTACTAGCTAGGTAGCTAACTTGACTGTGTTCCATGCACAACATGTATATTACCTGATATGTCTGATCCGGCGACTCCTGGTCCTTTCATCAGACGGGCAAGTGGTATGATCACTTATGTGATTACAACCTGGTACAAAGCACACATGCATCTTGTAAAAGTGAATTTATTTTTAGCAATCTCTTATTTATTGGAGGGAATAAATCGGTTATGAGATCTTCTTCTTCTTCTTCGCTTTAATTACGAGTCGCAACCACTTGGAGAATTATCGCCTGTGACATCACTTACGCGAGCCAGAATGGGATTTGTAGTCTTTGTAGTCGCGTATTTTTAATAGTCTTATATTTCAACAGTTTTACGACAAAATGTGACTTTTTTGACATGGAACTTATTGTTTAAGATTGACAAACATCATATGTGTAGTTCGTGGCACAATTCAAACGGGATCAAAAGATACGTGTTCTCTCTCCATTGAATTCAATGTTAATGTTTCGCTTCCGGGGTCCCATGGGCCGGAAGTAGATGGGCGTGACTTCGCCTCTCTATGCCCCTATGGTCATTATTTTTTTGCCACACACATTAAATAGGACAATACTCTGAGCATGCGCAGTGTAGTTTTTAAACAGGGAGAGGGAGGGGCAGGATCGGGTTTTGTCCCACATGGCTCTAAACAGCTCAATAGGCACACACTGTAGACACTAATTAGAAGAACACAGACTAAAACAGCAATGTACCGACGAATCAGATGATTAAACATGATCTTAACATATATTTTATATATTTTTTGTAATCATTATTTGTAATACTTTCTGCTGACACTAGGTGGGGGCTGTGCCCCACCTGCCCCTAATGACCAGTCGCCACTGAGTATTACATAGAAAATAATGCAAATTAAAAAGCAATCTGATGTTCATTTGCTGCTATATGTTGTGTATATAACTACTTACTAGTATTACTAGATGATGTGGTGATATAAATAAGGTTCAATGCTTTAAAAAACAACAATATGGAACAATACGCAATCTGTTGCTGCTTCTGATGAATTTACACTATTACCATGGAAACTACCGGAACTTGTCGCCCCCTGCCGGTGCGGCGGATCAACGTCAGCACCGGAAATGCAAGCCTCCGTTCTGTCTGTGGCGCGATAGACCCAACGCTGTGTACATAAAAACTTCTGCCTGGAAACAAATCAATAAAGAGTTTCCTTTCATCACCATATCTTAAGTTTGGGATATTTTGCCAATCGACACTACAAACTCACGGGAAATATTGCTCATCAGGTGGAAAATGCCACGTAGACGACAGGTAAGAGGGATATTAGCATTATTAGCATTAGCTTAGCTAGTTCTCATTATTCGACCATTTAAAATGCTAAAACAGCAAACGTTAAGTACACATTCAGTTCATCAAACAAATTTTAACCAACATGTTGATTTCCAACTGTATTTTTTGTCGCATTTGTCTTTTGTCAACATGTTCAGTTTACTTCAAAGGAAGCTAAATGTAAAGAATATCCTACTTTTAAATATTGTTATCTGTAATTTGGCCCTTCATAGTGTTTATTTGTCAGACAGATTTGTATCTTTCACGGTCATCTTGTATATATTTTTACCTTTTTTAGTTCTGTTTTGTTTTCCATTTTTGTTTTATATTTTTGCTTCAGTCCGGATGCTCCACCATATTCCAATCAATTATTCCCCCATTTTAAATGCCAAACCAACAAACGTTTTGTTCACATTAAGTTAGTCAAACAGCTTTTACCAAACTCATTGCATTTCAACTCTATTAGTTGTCATGTTTTGCTTTTGTCAACATGTTTAGTTAACTTTAAAGGAAGATAACTGAAGGTACACTTTGATGGACGGCAACAAATAGCTAAACCATAGCTATAACTTTACTTTGGATATTTTCTTAATAAAACGATGCTTTATTTTGGTTAGATCACGGCCGAATTTACCATAAGACAACAATAACTCGTATTATATAAATAATATGTGTATAGTCAGATAAAGGGAAGCTCTAGTGAGCACTACATCCTAAAAATGCACGATTTGCTCAAGCAGTTTGGTGCCACAGTCTATTAGCCGTTGGAGACAACTAAGCTAACATGACACGTAAAGCTAACAACAATGCTAGGTTTCTGGAGTGCTAACCAGGCTATGTTGTGTCGTGTAGCCGCTACTATTGCCAGCAAATTGTACATTATTTGAGTAGTTGTAATAAGAAAACGTGTCAAATGCCATTTGTAGTAGAATATAATAATTAGTCGGCCGCAAACGTTAGTAACAGCTGTTTAGCCTAAAACAAGCCCAGCTAGCAGCGAGCTAGCACCTGTTTGTTGGATCCTTTTAAAAGAAAAGACAATATTTACACAAAATGTAATCATTTGAGAAAGTGAGTTCAGTTAACTATGACATGTACGTTATTCAAAGTGGATGCTGTGCTGATTTATAAAGAGGTGGTGGGGAGCAGAAATGTAAAACATGTTTGCTGGATTTAACAAACTGGATTCTTACAAAAATGGGTCAAACCTTTAACGGCAATTTCTACACACACATCCCGTTTTCCTATATTTTAAAATAATATTTTGTATTAAGAAACAACAAATGTTTTGTCCATGATGTTATACCATGTAAAGGATGCCTCTCATTGTATCCCCCCCCTGATAGAGACATATGGTTGGAAGTGGGTCAGATGGAACTGAAGACTCTGACTCCTCCGCTGAAAGAGATCAGACCAATAGTTCAGAAAGCGACGGAAACCTTTCCAAGAGACAGCGCCTCACCCGAGCCTCTACTCGCCTTAGCCAAAGCTCTCAAGGTTGGCCAACATCCTTTTTAAATACAATATACAATTTTAACAGTATACTTCATCATAGCTGTTTTCTTTACGTCTTGTTTTCACTCCTTTTGCTTTAGACACTCCAGACTTGAAGCGAACTGCAGACCATGATGAATCCCCACCGTTGACGCCCACAGGAAATGCCCCATCTTCTGAATCGGAGCTGGACATCTCCAGCCCCAATGCCTCACATGATGAGAGCCAGGCCAAAGATCAGGCCAGCCGAGACTCGGATAAAGACCTCTCCCATCGACCCAAGCGCCGCCGCTGTCACGAGACATACAACTTCAACATGAAATGCCCCACGCCAGGATGCAATTCACTCGGTAAAATCCCTGCCCTTTTTAAAAAATGTAAACAAGGTTATTCCGTGACATCATGTACTATCATAATGTCATTTTATTCATTGAAATATATTTCCTTTTCTCAATGTATCCAGGTCACCTCACAGGGAAACATGAGCGTCATTTTGCTGTGTCAGGTTGTCCTCTTTACCACAATCTCTCTGCTGATGAATGCAAGGTGAGATGATGATATGTTATTGCAGTTGATTGTTTACTATCATAAGCTATAGATAAAGTTGGCCAACACTTGTCTTGGTATAATGTGTATGTTGTATTTCTGTTAGCTACGGTTTCCTTGGCTGGCCAATTTTTTCTGTTTTTTTTTTTTTTTACTTGATAAAAAAACAGCATTGAAGTACTGTGTTTTACATTTGATTGTTATGGTAGTTAGTCTTATGGTTAATAACAAACAATTAACAGAGCATTAACTTCCAATACATTGATAAGGCTTAGCAAAACACAAGAAGCTATTTCACACAAGAGATTAATCTTACTCTTCATTACAGGTGAAAGCTATCAGCCGCGAGAAACAAGAGGATGAGCTGAAGGGGCAGGAAGAAAACAACTCGCGCCATGCTACTCGCCACCAGGTAGCCTCTTTTTGCTATGATTAGCATTAGCATTAATCGCGTTTTCTTCGACATGTATCATATGAATGTTCTTCTTGATTGTTTGCAGAGATAACAAATTACACATTGAGTTGTTATTGTGCACATTTTGTATTACCATAAAAGGAAATGTATTTCTATCTTTTCAGACACCTACATCCAAACAGAGCAAATACAAGGAGCAGGTGGCTGAGATGAGGAAGGGCCGAAACTCTGGCCTTCAGAAGGAGCAGAAAGAAAAACACATGGTACATCGCTGGCTCTCAAACATGCACTTTCTCACTTTGACTCTCACTCCATGTGGCTCTTTCACACCTGCTGGGCTATTTATATGTTTGATATCATTTGATCTTTATTCATTTTAATGTCTGGTCCACAGGAACACCGACAGACACACAGCAACACCAGAGAGCCTCTGCTGGAGAATATCACCAGTGAATATGACCTGGAGCTCTTCAGAAAAGCCCAGGCCCGCGCATCTGAAGATCTGGTAAGGGGCTGTTTTATATTACCATTATTATATATTAAATAACTGTATTCAGGTTTCCTGCTCGGTATGGGAAACTAGGGAATTGGATTTTTAGTTATTCTCAGGTCTAGATAAGCATGGGAAAATATTTGGTTTTCCAGACTGCTGTGGGTAAATGCAATTTATCAGAGGGCTGGGTTTACAATTCCACAAATGAAGCCTGGTTCGCTAGGGATTTCAAATGGACAAAGAGAGCTAATTACAAACCATATGCAAAATAACTCTAGTAACAGTATCCCCTGAACTTAGATTCACAAATATGGTCTTTTTTTTAAAAGAAGTCTATAAATGTGTGACATTTTGAAATGGAAACTATGTGTGTATCACAACGGTTGATGCTAAGATCAGCAGTAACACCTTCTCCATCCCTCCTGCAGGAGAAGCTGCGTATCCAGGGTCAGATAACGGAGGGCAGCAACATGATAAAGACCATCCTGTTCGGCCGCTACGAGCTGGACACCTGGTACCACTCCCCGTATCCCGAGGAGTACGCACGCCTGGGCCGCCTCTACGTCTGCGAATTCTGCCTCAAGTACATGAAGAGCCAGACCATTCTCAGGAGACACATGGTGAGGGTCAATTACTGTTTCACTGCCATGGTGATTTCCACTGGATGTTTGATTCTGTTGTGTCTTTAGGACATATATCATATGTCTTAATAGATGACCGACTCACTTATAGTTCATATTAATACAACAGGGTTCCTACGGTCATTACAAACCTGGAAAAGTCATGGAAATTCAAAAAGCTAATTCCAGGCCCTGGAAAAGTTCTGGAAAACAATATTTTTCCCAAGGTTTTGGAAAAGTCATGGAAATGTAACTAAAGTTGCATAAAACATAATTTATATTTGATCTAATCGACGAAATAGTAATACTATAATGATAATAAATACTGTATCGTATAGTGATGAAACGTAAAATGGCATTTAACTGACGAGGTATTTTGCTGGTGAGAGATTTTAGTTGCTTTAGCGTGTAGAAGCTAGTAAGCCTACTATTGGATTTGTTTTAGATAGGCACAACATGTGTCGGACCTTATTTTCCTGTTCCATGTTCAAATAAACCATTTTCAGTGAGAGAGAGTAATTTTTTTGGTCATGGAAAAGTCTTTGAAAATCATTGGTGAACCCTGATACAAGTAAAAAAGCGTCACATGAATTGGATCGTCTATAATTTAGAATTTTTATTTAATCTATCATCATGCTTTATTTAACATTGGATTATGTATTTATAATGTCTGTTTATAATATCTAAGTCTTAGGAAATGATGCTAATGTGTGTTTTATTATGTGTCCTTTCAGGCCAAGTGTGTGTGGAAGCATCCTCCAGGAGACGAGGTGTACAGAAAAGGAGGAATATCTGTGTTTGAAGTCGATGGCAAAAAGAATAAGGTAGGACTTTAAAATCTTCATTCCCTCTGGTAGTATAGAAACTTGGAGACTGGTTACACACACACCTGAAAAGCAAGCACTTCAGGCAGTGATTTAATACTAATTAGTAGCGTTCCCCCTCAGATCTACTGCCAGAACCTGTGTTTACTTGCCAAACTGTTCTTGGACCACAAAACGCTTTACTACGATGTGGAGCCGTTTCTCTTCTACGTCATGACCGAAGCCGACAACACCGGCTGCCATCTGGTGGGATACTTTTCCAAAGTAAGTGTGAAAATAAGATTTATTCCGTGTGTACAAAATGTTTTATATATTTTTGTACACATTACCAACTGGAATGTTTTTGTATCACCAGGAGAAGAACTCATTCCTGAACTACAACGTCTCCTGTATCCTGACGATGCCGCAGTACATGAGGCAGGGCTTTGGAAAGATGCTCATCGACTTCAGTAAGCCTCCACTGATTTAATTCAATGGCACCAAAACAAATTCAACTAAAAGATTAAGGCATTTAAAGGAAAAAAGTACATCCTCTTAAATAACTTTTTGCTTAATTAATGGAATGTAGAATATTTCTAATATAGCCTTTGAGTAATATTTATCCAGGGCTGTGCATAAACTTGTATGAGACTGTTTTGTTGTGATTTTATGGGATTTATGTGTTTTCAAAAAGAAAATGTTTTCTACGCGTTTATTATGCTTAAAGCATAATTGCAGATAAAGATTATTGGGGGATAATTTGCCCTGCATGTCCTCCTTCGCCCTCTGACGCAGCTGACCAACCTTGAGCAGCCGCTATCTCCCATAAGGAGGGGCTGCCCTAGCAAGTTGTTGATGTTGCCAGTTGATGACCGGGCAACTCTCCGTCAGAGATAGTTATTGTTGTGGGACACCTGGAACACATCCTTCTCGGGGTGTCGATGACCCCGAGCCATAAGCGACAACAACTGCGATTGAGGCGTGTGGATCAGGGGGTCACAGGTTCAAACCCCACTGCAGTCAGCATGTCGTTGTGTTCCTTGGCAAGACACATCACCCCAAAGTCGCTTTGGATAAAAAGCATCTAACAAGTAACATGTAATGTAATGTGATTCAGTTTCCTCAGCTGTTTAGTCTCTCTATTGAAGAATGTTGATTATTACACTCTGAACTAGTTAAAACCTGGAGCCACAGGAGGGTCTTCAGAATTGATTGTGGCATCTCAACCGTGTGGTCAAACCGTGGCCCGTGACATGTCTTGTGACCTCTCCGCCCGAAGCTCCAAATAAACCGTCAGTGTTTGCCATCAAAGCTCCAGCTCTCCTCGTGTCTCTCCGAGTCCTGACTCCAGTTGCTTCAGAGGTTTCCCCCACAGAGATCAGAAGTCATCACTTGCATACGGCCTTATTATTATGGTCTAGTCTTCTTTACATGAATGCAAACGGCTGCTCTTCCTCACTCTCCTCTCTTCTCCTCCTTCTTTCAGGCTACCTGCTGTCTAAAGTGGAGGAGAGGGTGGGCTCACCTGAGAGACCCCTGTCTGACCTGGGCCTCATCAGTTACCGTAGTTACTGGAAGGAAGTGTTGCTCAGATACATGTACAACTTCCAGGGCAAAGAGATCTCCATCAAAGGTGAGTGAAAACACAGAAGTCAAACAATACCACTTTACTGCTGTGAGGATAATGAACACTCTGTAGGTTGTGAAAGATGTATGACCACAGGAAGAGATGGTATTTGTAGACAAAGTACACACACATGATTTTCACCGTAATATTTATTGATGCAGAGATCAGCCAGGAGACGGCAGTGAATCCGGTGGACATTGTGAGCACGCTGCAGTCTCTCCAGATGCTGAAGTATTGGAAAGGAAAGCATTTGGTGTTGAAGCGACAGGTAAGATGTCGGTCCGTTGACCTTTTTATATTTTAGTTTATTATCTCTCGTTAAGGAGCCCTATAATGCTTTTTGGGGTTGTCCCTTTCCTGTAGGTTTTTCTGCATGTTAATGATCTGCAAAGGCTTAAATCCCAAAAATAAATTCAAAATGTTAAAACCTATATCATGTTGGGACAACTCTCATATCTGGCTGAAATCTTAAAATCAACATTTTCTTCCAGTCAAACACATATTTTAAAAGGAAAGACAGGAGTCTAACCTTTATCTGTTTTGGAAATATTCAGTAAATATTGTCCCCTAAATTACAAGACACTGCTATTAAAGTGATCACAAATATTTTATATCTAATGTTTCCCCCCTATTAAATTCAGTTTCATTTAATTTTAATCCGTATATATTTGACAGCCCAGTTGTTCCTTTCCTCCCCCTCTCAGGACCTGATAGATGAGTGGAGAGCGAAGGAGATCAAGCGAGGCAACAGCAACAAAACCATCGACCCCAGCTCTCTGAAGTGGACCCCCCCCAAAGGGACATGAGCACTAAAGACCCTCAGGCTACGGAATGAACTCACCTCCAGCCTCACCAGCCACAAGTAGCCTCGACCTCCAAACTGTCAATAAAGACCAGTGGTCATCCTTTCCTTTCACGTTACTTTGTTTTTTTTACTTTTTAACTTTAGATTTGAAGCACCCTACGTTCCAAATTCAATCAACTAACTACAAAAGAGAATGTCCTTTCCCGTTTCTTTTTACAACTGCGTACATCTACTAAGCTTTGAATGTTAATGATAAATGATCCGGTGTGACGTGAATGTTTTTGCTTTTCTCATGCAAAAAAAAAATGTATTTACCAGCGTTTACAGGCTGTTATTTTTTTATTTCATTCAGGAAATGTGCATTTAAAGATGGTTTCTGTTTGGAATTAAGTGTCGGCATGATTTGAAAACGTCAGCGGAGTGTGTTTCGAGGAGTGTGAGACGTATGGTGACTCTTCTTTGGTTGATGTAAAATTGTATAGATCATTATAACGTACACTTATTTCTTAAAGCTCCATCAATACAAGATGTGGACCCATTCCTCCGATGAACCTGCCAAATAATGGAAAAAATGAATTATAGATATTTTTAATTTGCTCAGAATAAAAAGAAAATGGCGCCACTGCAAGAATGCACATAGAAATAAGACACCTCAGGTTTTTATACGATCATACCTTGCTTGCGTGGTTTCTCTGAGACATCGAAGGCCGTGGTTGTTGCAGGAAATATTCTTTTTAAAGACTCTGTAATAAAACATCTTCATTTCAGTGGGACAGTATTTGCCTTGTACTTTGAATCTAGCTGTTACATGTGTATTAGCAATTTGATATTTTTAATATCAATAAAGCTGCTTTGATATTTTGAAATGAGCTACACTTTGTTTTGTTGGAGTTTTCTTTGCTCACCGCCACTGGAAACGCTTCTTCCCATCAGACCCACAAACGCCTCTCCTTTGTTTCCTGTCAGTGTGAGGAGGAGGAAGAGACTCAATTTACAATGACCCATTTCATGTTCGAGATATAATAATGCTGTCACAACAAACAACCTGAAAGTGACATCAAGCTACTTACGTCTATTTACTTTAAAAGGCTTCTTTGGATCTGAGGAATAGTAAAAAAAAAAAACAAGGTTATCAATGTTTTTTATAATCATTTATCATGTTTTCATATTTTAAAGCATAAACGATGTGAGATAGTGTGCTCTAAATACCTCACCTTAATTTGTATTAATTAATTTGCATATTGTATATAGAATACTATATTTATTTATCTTTTTTAGTAGTAGATTGTTCTATTATAGAGAACACTAACTTGTTTTGTATATTATTTATGTATATTATATTATGCATTCTTTAGATACTCAATACTGTTCAAATGTATACATTTACTGTTAATATATAATTTGTATTCTATTTATGCCTTTTTAACCAGAACAATGTCCTAATTTGGGATCATTAAATCAGTATATCTTAATTAATCTAATTTCCACAGACATATACACTATAGAGAAGAGAAAATATGTAATATGTGTTTAAATAAGAGATGAGAGGCCACCTGAGCGTTTCCCCATGAGTCCGTGGAAGCGCAGAGCTTTGGATCTTTTCATCAGACTGATCAGACTTTCCTCCAGAGACTCATCCTACCAGAAACATTTATTATTGCAGAAAAATAATTAAAGAGCGGACTGGATAACTACAGAGCATTCAATCAGACATTTAAAAAAACTCCAGCAATACAAAATAGTATATTTGATTATCTCTCTCTGCCCAAAACGGACGCTCACCTGCCAGTCTGGAGATAATTCTCTCTCCTCTCCCGCACTGGAGGACAGCGCCTGATAGGTCTTCAGCAGAGCACAAAAAGTCACAACAACCAGCCATAGCTTCCAGTTTTCCATTTCTCAGTCAGGAAGAAATGTTTTTGGTCCCGTAAATCTTCAATCAAAACAGCAGTTTGTTCTTTAGCTGAAAAGACAGATACTGTGTCATTCTGATCGCCCTATCTGTATTCAGGGTGCATTTATACCTCTACCCCATGCTGTTAGACCCCTCCCCTCCAACCATTGTGATGCACATTGCATGTATACACTTCTGGGTTTGCTTTATTAGATCATACTGTCTCTTTATAATTCAAGATTTCAGTATTTTGCAACCATATTTTGCTTCAATATTTGGTGAATAAAATGTTTTTTCAAATGTATTTTCTCCGTTTTTTCACAGTTGGTATAAGATGTCTTCCAAAGATTTACAAGCTGTGTACAATTATCAGAAAACCCCACAATAATATTAAAGTTTTAATATTTGCTTTTGAGATTGTCATCTTTCATTTCCATTTTTATTGGACATCTGTTCTGCTGTAGGTCTATTTGTATCCTTATGATGTGCACATGCTTCTTTGATATCACTGATGAGGGCAGGACATGCAGCGCTTTGACCGACGCTCTGCAAATATCACGACCTGCTTTGAAGAGAGAGCTTTATTGGACGGCAAATTGACCTGGCAGCGAGTTCTGGAAGTATCCAATCACACAACAACGCAGATGTGACCCCTGACCTGAGATATTTATTGAATTATAAAGATTTAGGATGGAAATGCTGAAGGTTGAAGAATAGTATAAGGGCCATGCAACAAATACTTTGTTCCGTATTTCAAGAATAAAAAAAAGTGCAACTGTCAGTATTGGCAATTATTGCATTAGTCAGAAAGGGCGATGTTTTAGATTGATTGAGAATTAAATTAAAATGTTGTGAAAAGTTTAAACACTTTTCTAGAATACATTTGAAATGTCGAGAATAAATATTGAACTTTTAAAGGGGCCTTATCATGCTAAATTTCAGGTTCATATCAGCAGTGGCGGTTCTAGACCAATTAGACTTGGGGGGCCACTGGGGGGCCAGTTATTTTCTGAGGGGGACACAATAAATGCAGGACGAAAAAGAGAACTAGACAGTATGAAGTAATTGCGCATAAGAAAACAATGCAATACAGTTGGTATTTGTTTCAGTACACTTATTTATTTCAGATAGATCTTATTTATTTCAGATAGATCTTATCTTATCTTATTACTGTTAGCTTCAGCTTAAGTTATAGTGCAATGTTTGCACTAACACATTTAAAAAAAAAAAAAAAATTCATTGTTAGGCGGGCCACAGGGGGGTCAGAGGTCAGTGTTAGGGGGCACTGGCCCCCCCTGCCCCCCCCCCCCTAGAACCGCCCCTGCATATCAGTATAGTGTCTCTACTGTGACATGTCTCCATGTTTTAATGTTCAAAAAGCTCTTTATTTTTCTCATACTGCCTGTGCTGCAGCACCTCTTTTCATATTCAAAGTTAAACAGTGTTTTGACTTTATTCTTGGCTGTTCAACTTTATTTTTTGAAATGCTAAACTCAACAAATAAACATTCCACCTCTTGTTTTCTCTCCTTTAGGCCTTATGTTCCGAAGAGTGATTGTAACACCAAAGGTCAGAAGTCAAGCAGAAGAAGATGGAACTAGGTCTCATTATGTAAAAATGAACGGTAGACCTTTCAAATGCAATGAAGTTAGTGTGAAATGTCCTGCACATAATAATCTGATATACGTCAATACTTGTAGTTTTTAATCCTCATTCTATCATTCATTTTCCATCTCCTGCGATGATTACGCTGTTACCAAACCTTGATCTTTACTAACTTAGCCATACAAATGCTCTTCTCTAATGAAAGGTGAGCTCTTTTTCCAACAGTGGCCATAGACATTTCTGGAGAGGCAATTACTTGACAATGTGCTGTAAGGACACCCACTTGAAACAAAGCTGACACACACAGCAAATGCTTTGATCCACACACAGGTGCTTCTAAGAGCAACAAAAAGCCCGGGACAATTAGCCCTGAAAGGCAATTACACCTGAAAAGCCCCTCGTGTTCACATGGTGTAACCCACAGCTAACATGGAGAGCTGAATCAAAGAAATCAGAGGCAGGGCATTTGCATGTGAAATGGTTGAGTCACAAAGAGCTCCTGTAATGACAGAACACCGTGTTCCCATCAGACGCAGGGAGGCTGTTCTGCAGGACCGTTTGGGGTCTGCAATGCTCACTGAGTCTGAGACATTTCACCTTCAAATGTGTGACTCCTTTAGTGTTGTGACATTAAATTACATTTCTGCTGATGCAAAACAAGTGTAATCATGTCCATGGGTCATCTTTAGAAAGCTTCAAATCACTTTAACATGTATGTCAAATATGTTACCTTAATTGCTCTGGATCACCTACTTGCAGTTGCATCATGGGATATGTAATGTGCCGACCTTGTTTCTGTAAGGACTGAGTATATAAGAGAATCACCTTAATGCATCTTGATAGCATTCACAGTTTATAAAAATGAACAGTGGTCTAGCTACATATCCATATAGACAACTTCATACGTTTTCTTATTTGTTTTTATTGAACAAAATAAATAAACAGCCAACATCTTATTCCCTGTTGAATTCTTAATTCAGTCAAAAGCAGCTTTTCCTCTGTGTGGTTAGACTATGATTTATTTAGATGTTGACTTAAATAACAACATTAACAACATAGGCCTGAATGGTTCAGCTCATCAAGTTTTTCTTTTATTGTCGTTTGTGCATTTGTATTCTTTTGTTTGAGCAGCTGATAGTACAAAGATACTAGTAAAATAATGAGGTTAGAGCAGGGGCGTTTCCTGGACATGGAAACATTAGGGGCCCACAGTGGCGGCGCCAGATATTTTCTTTTGGGGATGCTGTGGAGTAGCTTGACGTTTCATAGAGGGTGGTCAAACATGTAGGGTTTCCCATTAAGGTACCGGGCGCTACAGCTGAATTTTCTACTGCAACATTCCCCACACGCACACACAGCACACCTGCGACTGTTACAATGAAGGCTCGATAATCAGCTCACGGCATATAGGTGTAAGCAGGGGTAAAGTGCTATTTTTACAAGTGGGGAGTGGACCTAACATCCTCTAGTGCCCCTTTCACACCAAGGCTTTTCCCGTTCTAACTCCGTGCTAGAGCTTTTCTGGTTCGGAACCGGTTCTTCGGTTCAGCTCACGCTCTGTTCACACCGCTCAGAGCCCAACTGGTGCTGCGTCATTGCGTCATCGTTTGCGTCATGACGTAACCGTTTGCGTGCCTGCTTCATAAAGCCAAACCGCGCGGAAACCCCTCACATCGAAAACAACAAAAATGTCCGATTGTATTGAAGCGCTACTCGTTTTGGTTTTGCTCTGTCGAAACGAAATGGAAGAAATGGGACGACGACTTTACTACCAACTTTACAGTCGTTACATGCTACATTAAAAAGTTCTTTACAATCATCATCATCAACTTCAACGACGATTCCGTAGGAGAAAGAAGGTAAATATACGTCCTATTCGAAGGCGTTAGAGCTAGCTGTTGTTAGCCTCTGCATGCGCCAAGCTCAAAATACCCAGCTTTGCAGCATTAATTACTATGGTATAAAATTACAACTGATGCCCCTACCCCTGCCCCCGTCTCCGACGTAAGCGTGACGTATGCGGTTCTTGCTTCTAGACCGACAACTTTTTGGTGCTTAAAACGAACCGGATTACAGCGTTTAGAGGAGGCTCCGCTGCGGTGTAAACAGGAAAAAACTGTGCTTTTCAAGCTCCAGCTCCGAACCCGCTCTGGAACTGCGTTGGTGTGAAAGGGGTAGGGGTTCCGGGGCATGCTCCGCCAGGATATTTTTTAAATATTGAAGTTAAATGCATCAATCTGGTGCACTTGGAGAGCAAAATTAAGAGATCTTAATCTTAATCTAAAACAGCAACATTACATTACATTACATTTAGCTGACGCTTTTATCTAAAGCGACTTACAATAAGTGCATTCGACCAAGAAGATACAAACTTGTAGAAAACAGAATCATATAAGTACATCAGGTTTCATAGAGCCAAAACATTTCAAGTGCTACTCAACTGGCTTTAGATAAGCCAGTCCTTAATTAGTATATAAGTGCTCTGTTAGTAATTCTTTGTTAGTAATTCTAACAAACAACAACAAGGAACACGTCCTGTTTCTCGCTTGAGGCCAGGAAAAGGCTAGTCACTGTGACCTTTTTACCTGTGCTGGACTATGGTGATTTGATTTATATGAATGCACCTGCCCATTACCTGATCAAGTTAGATGCTGCGTATCACAGTGCGCTAAGATTTGGGACAAACTGTAAAGCATTAACCCATCACTGTACCCTGTATGGAAGGGCAGGTTTGCCTTCGCTAACTATACGGAGGCTCAGTCACTGGTACATTTTTATATACAAAGCCATGTTAGGGAAACTTCCATCCTACTTCTGCTCCCTGATCTCACGGCGAATTGTAAGTGGCTACTGCCTGAGATCGCACTGCTAGGACTGTCTTAGGGAAGATGGCTTTTAGATGCGCGGCTCCCCTGTCTTGGAACAGTCTGCAAATGAAATGGAAACTGAGCAATCTGGTGCCACTAAATGTTTTCAAAGCTCGGTTAGATGCTACACAATCGGATCCTGTTCATGTGGATAGTTATTGTAAATTGTAATCCCTGTAATGATGCTGTATGATGTCCTTTTTGTTGTTCTGTTTTATGTTTTTATGTTTCATGTGGAACCTACTTGAGCAGGTCTCCCTTGAAAAAGAGATCAATTGATCTCAAGGGATTCACCTGGATAAATAAAGGTTTGAAATTAAATGAATCTATGGATACATCTCTCAACACCGATATGAAAACAGAACTGTAAACAGATTTTCTTTTTCTTTCTGGATATTTTACAAATCACTCCCCTTTTAAACTCTATTCTTGTTTTACTGTCATATAGTGTTTCATAACTGTTTTTCATTTATTCTCTTATTTTTTGTATATCTATAATGATCATATGAAGGTGTGCCTTGGAAATAATCTTTTACATAATAATTGCATTCAGTGAACACGGGAAATTACAATCCTGCCGTCCTCTCGAGTGTCATGATGAGGTTCAGGTAAAGCATGGTTAATGTATTATATACTATTGAGGGAGAATTGTCCGGGCTTTAGCCTCGAATGCCCAGGTGACACCACTGGGTGAGAGTAAGTATGGGACTGACATTGATCCCTATCTATAAATTAGATCACCTGTGTCTGATTTATTTCGTGTATCTTAAGTCAAAACATCTTTCATGGACTTTCATTTGGTCACACTCAATAAAGAACTATTTTTATTTGTACTGTTAATTTCAGTAATGGAAAGAAAGCACATGGACATGAAGGAAATTAATGAACATAGCACTACAATAAGAAAACCTAGGAATAAGAAATTAATAAAAAAGAAGAAACCTGTTTGAAAATTCTTTCATGAAACACATTTAATTTTCTTTCCGATTTTTTCTTTGATATAAACACTTGTGTGTCTGCATAATGTTATTGTACCTCAGAGATGTGATTATGATCTTAAATACAAATACATAAATGCTAATTGGGTCATGAACGGCACTTCCGGTGAAATCACCTAGTAAACAACACGAAACATCAACAACAACGCAATCAAATGAAGTATCACACCCCCTGATGGCTTATGTTTATGTTTGGCATTATTAATTAACAAAATGAAAAGCAGAAAGGAGTGTCTGCCTGTAATAATGAATCCCTTGTTTAGTATGGAATGCCATTTAAGCCAAAATTAAATAAATAAATAAATAATTAAATAAATACATATATATATATATATATATATATATATAAATATGCCTATGAAATAAATAAATAAATGAGGCAATAAATATGTATACATGTACATTTAAATACACATTTATTTATTTCATGGGACTTTTATTTCATAATGACACATTTATTTATTTCAAGAGACTTTTATTTCATAATGACATATTTATTTATTTCAAGAGACTCGTATTTCATAATGACGCATTTATTTATTTCAGGTGACTTGTATTTCACGATGAGACATTTCCATTCCTTATATGCAAATCAACGGGGCGTGGTTAGCTCACAGATGACCACAGATAAGTTAACCCTAACCAAAGTGACGCAAATCAAACACACCTGCTGCGACACCAACAGGTCTCTCCTGGGTGTGGCTAATGCTAATGCTAATGCTCACGCTCACGGTGGAGCAGTGAGTTCTGTGTTGATGGAGGAACTCTTTCCCCTCTGTAAGGAGTGTGAAACCCTCCTACTGTTTGTGACAATAAACCCTGATGCAACTGCAGAGCCCCAATGTTCAGGAGTGAAGTGGGACAGACAGTGCACTGGTTATACTGGGACATGGAGGCCCAGTAGAATGTTAATACTGGGACATAGAGGCCCAGACATAACTCAAATGGACTTGTTATACTGGGACAGCAAGGCATAGTGAACTAAGAACCAGTGGATTGAGGCCAAGTGGACAGAGGCCTACACAGAAGCCCAGTCAACTAGTTGTACTGGGACATGGAGGGCCCAGTGGAGCGTTTATACTGGGACAGAGATGACAGCTAATACTGGGACAGAGAGGCCCAATAACTGAGGACTGAGGCCCACTGGACTGGTTATATTCAGCTGTGAGGAAGAAGACTGAATGACATTCAAACTGGTGAGTAAAACGAACTCATTACATTTAAATAGTTAACAATAACAACCATATGCTCACATGCTAAAAGCTGCACAGCCTCTGTCTTGCTTGGGGTTTTATGAGCTGTCTCTGCGTAAACTTTATAGTGTTTACATGGCCATGTTTTCTGCCTTGCTGATGTTTTTATTCTGTTGTTGAGTGCATTAGAAGTGGCTTGCTAATTATGTGTGTGCCCTATGAGCTTGCTTGCTTGTTGTAATTATCATGTCATTTTGCGTATTTACTGGGTTTTGTCTTTCTGTCTGGTTGGTTGTAGTGTGGCCTAAGAGGAAGGTCGATATATATCTCCAAATTAAAAGCCAGTTCTATGGAAAGGCTGCAAAGTGGCATCTATACAAATCGAGTTTGTTGGTTTGGAGAATATGGATCTTGTTGCTGATGTTGCTCTACTTGTTGTGTATAATTGTAGATATATTGCAGCTTACTTTGTGGCCTTAGTTTAATAGTAGCCTACTATCATTTACCATCATACCTCCATCCCTTAAATTATTTTACACTGTGACGTATCTGTGACTTTTTTTTTACTTTGAATTAATTTGTAGTAGGCCTACCTTGAATTTTCTTCAGTAAAATGTATTTAAAGTACCTGTGCTTTTACTTGACTACCGGTTACTCTTTCGACCTCTGCTGAAATGCAACTGTATTTCATAGATCATCACCATGCAGGGATATAGAACATGACTTCTAAAGTACACAGTATATGTGCATTTATTTGTTGTCTTTGAAGTAATGGTACTGGTTTCATAATATTACATGCCACCATATTCACCATATCATCACTGCTTTTATTATAGAACTTTTACATGAATTAGTTTTGTAATGGTCTAAATAATTGTATTGTGTTTCTCACCTAAGAGAAGAAACAAACACATTCAGATAAATGACACAAGATGGCAGTCAAGGACTTCTCTTTGTCAGAGCTGAGGGCTGTAATCTCCTGTTGACAGAGTTCAGTGTTATCAGATGAGTCAGGATGCTGCATGGTGGTGAGTTTAGAGTGGAGGCTTGATATCGTCACCTCTTAGTCTGACGGAGTGTCTTTAAGGCCGACCTGCTATCTCCACACCACCTGGACCCATCTTATTTGACACATGTTCATATTTTCTTGTAAAAGTGAAATTTTCCCATAAATAAAATTAACTCTAAAAGGAAGAATTTTCTTTCTCATAATCTTCAAGATATACAACCGTCCTAATCCTGAAACTGAATATTTGGACTGGTTTTCCTTCTTATATAAAAATACTGGACCAAAAACGTTTTCTTTATCTTATTTTTGGAAGAAATGTTGGCAATTGTGTAACATGTTGAAATATGTAGGATATTCAAATCCTTTAGTCAATCATCACAACATAAAACAATTTATGACATTTAACGGCTATAGTACATCCTAAATTATCCACTGTAAAAGTATTTGTGAATTACTTTTGACTAGTTCCTTTATTCTTTTACCAATAAGTATTTATGTGATTATAGCTCTAGCTACACATCCCCTCCAGCAGGTGGCAGTGTTGTCTAACAGATCAAATCAAAGCACCAAAACCTGCAGTGCAACCAAAATGCTGCCCTCCCCCTCACTATATTAAAGAGTACTTTAATATCTTCATGATGATTTTGTTGTCTGTATTCTTGGGTGACATACCCCCTAAAAAATTAAAATGAAAGAATGGACAAGTTCTGCTTTGGTCAGGAGCAATGTGACTCATATTAGGATTTGTCTTTGATTTTTATGGTTCATTTGTGTCCTGTTTGAGTTTTTAAACTTGAATCATTGAAGTGTCAGCAAGCGTACAGTTTTCTAACCACCACAAACAGAAATGAACTTGTTTGTGCTGCACAAATATGACATTTTTACTGCGTTAAATTAATGAAAGAAGAAAAACTTGTTGCTGTAAAATGCTAGTTTTGCATAAATCAAGATCATGTGATGACATCTGCTCGAAGCATTATGTAGATGACCACAAAAAAGATTTTGTTTAGGAGGAAAAGTTTCCAAATTGCCATGACAATACAATGAATGATGCTACTCTGCTATATTTTAGATCCAAACTCCAGTTTCTTGACAATCCATGGCAAGCAACTAAAAGTAGAAATGATGATGCCTTGCTTTTCCAGATATATCACATTCATAAATCTTAATACAGATCCTTATTTGTCCCTCACACCTTTATTGAGTTGACACCAGGGGCGGACTGGGGGGGAAAAGTGGCCCGGGGATTAATTGACAGACAGGCCCACTTAATGCGCGGCATGCATCGGCCGGCCGGCGACGAAAGTATGTTACTTAACAAAAAACCCTATGCATTTTATGTTATTTTGGACCATTATTCATATAGTAATCACATTACCTGAGCCCTTGAGTTGCCTAGAGCAAAAATAGTTACAGCATATATTTAGTGATTTTAATGTTAACAGATCATTGATGCAATAACATTTTGATCCAATTTGCCTGACTTGACACATGGAATAAAACATGGGCGTAGGCAGCATCCTCAATGTGGGTGAGACAATTTAACAGTGGGGTGTGGGCAGGTGGTGGACCTCACCTCCTCTAGGGGGGTACGGGGGCAAGCTCCCCCGGGAAGATCTTTTTTTAAATGTTGAAGTTAAATGCATCAATCTGGTCCATTTTGAGAGCAAAATTAGGGACTAAATCTATGGCAGTCAGTAGGGGCTTGGACTGTGAGCCGTAGGGTCGCCGGTTCAAGTCCCCGACCAGACCTATTTGGAGTGTGGACTTCTACTTGGAGAGGTCCCAGTTCACCTCCTGCCGTAGTGCCCTTGAGCAAGGCACCATGACATCCCCCTTCCCCCCTCACTCCCATTGCTCCATGGGCGCTGTACAATAGCTGCCCACTGCTCCTAGTACTAGACTCAGTCCTGGTACTAGGATGGGTTACAAGCAGGGAACACATTTCGCTCTGTGTGCTCTGCATGTGTGAAAGAGGGTTTTCATCCTTCTTCTTCTTCTTCTTCTTCTTCTTCTTCTTCTTCTTCTTCTTCTTCTTCTTCTTCTTCTTCTTCTTCTTCTTCTTCTTCTTCTTCTTCTTCTTCTTCTTCTTCTTCTTCTTCTTCTTCTATATAAAACAGAACTGTAAACAGATTAACTTTTTCTTTCAACATTTATTTGAACAGCAAGTGGAGGCAAAAGTGACTGCACCCAAAACAATAAACCTGCTAGCTAACTAGCCTAAACTCAGTAACAGAATGTGGGCAACACGTTCTTCTCCACAGCCGCGGTTAACTCAGCCTCTGAGAAGAGGAGCGCGCACCGCCTTTCACGCACCGCCTTTCACGCACCGCCTTTCACGCACCGCCTTTCACGCACCGCCTTCACTGTGTATACCTTCAGAATCATTAGAAATGCTAAAGAGCGACCGCAGGCTGATGTGTTTTAACCACACACACACACACACACACACACACACACACACACACACACACACACACACACACACACACACACACACACACACACACACACACACACACACACACACACACACACACACACACACACACACACACACACACACACACACACACACACACACACACACACACACACACACCTTCCTTTTTGGTCCATCTGCGTGGTTTTGTGCACTGTGATGATTCGGCTGTACCTTTAGTAATGAAAATTAAATGTTGTGAGGAAATCTTTCCACCAATAAGTAATCCAAAATGTATTCACTTCAGGTTTACGGAAGTAACTGTAATCAGATTACTCGTTTTTCAAATGTAACGAGAGCTGAATACAGTTACTTGATTTTTGTATTCTGATTATTCCGTTACAACCCAACCCTGGCCACACCCCGGGCTGGGCCAGAACACTTACAAATGTGGGCCGGTAGGATTTAGGCAAAACAAATACAATAGGCGGTACAAACCTAGCGTTCATGCAACCATTAATGATCATATGAGATTTCACTGTTGCCTGAATGCCGCCTAACTCCTTTCCCCCCCCCCCCCCGAGTTGTTTTTCTCGTTTGGTGCCCTGTGGCACTTTGCTGTGGTTTCTCTACATTTTGGCTCTTGAAGCCTCTCTGAGAGTGAAATATGACTGTCTGCTTGTGCGTGCTCAGACTGGGGGCTTTAGGCTCCCTCTGTGGTGGTTCTGTCTCTGAGAGAGACTGAGTGCCGGGATAGGCTGCACCAGGCCAACCAGAGGAAGCATAGGATGTGTGTTTGTGTGTTTGCATCGCCACCAGACAACACACTAGATGGATATATATATATATATATATATATATATATATATAATATATAGATAGGTGGATAGATGGATAGATGGATGGATAGATATAAACAGTCATAAAAAATCAAAGATAATAAAAGAAACATTCAAAGAAAAAATACATGAATAAAAGTTTACAGTGCAGTTTAAGATAGGAATAGCTCAATTAAAAGCAGCGGCAAAAAGAAAAGTCTTCAAAGTAGGACACGTTTGTGTTATAGCTGCAGTGTGTTCGGGCTTTACAATATTTAAAAGGTGGAATAAAGTATACACATAATAAAATAAAAGCAATAAGCAGTACATATCAGTAGAAATGACATATCTCTCAAATAATCCACAATATAAAGGATTCTGGATGAATTTAAATATTCTATAAAAGACCAAAATACTGCAGCAACAGAAATATAGAATTATACAGGAGCAGATATAGCATGTTCCAAATGCAGCGCTTTTTTCCAACCCCTGCTTATATCCCATATATGTGCAATATATCATCCGCTTCATAATTATTATTATTGTTATCACTAGCTGCAGTCACTTAGTTACAGTATTCAACTTCTGTAATACATCTGTAAATAACTGTGCAATATATACTTCCACTTTTAATACTATCACCTGGCTGCTATCTATCACACTCTTTATACATTACATTACATTACATTGCATTTAGCTGACTCTTTTATCCAAAGCGACTTACAATAAGTACATTCGACCAGGAAGACACAACCTTGAGGAAAACAGAATCATATAAGTACATCAGGTTTCATAGAGCCAATCAGTTCAAGTGCTACTCAACTGGCTTTAGATAAGCCAGTCCATACATGCTACACTTATTATTTTTAAAGTGTGACTGGTGCTGGATGTGTATTTTGGAATTTGTGTAGTTAATTTATTTTTCATATTATATCCATGCTCCTTAAGCTGTTTTTTTGCGCTTTACTTTTGCCTTAACAAGTAAAAGTAAAGGGATTCTGATTTGTGGAGCTCAAAGGCACACTGTAAGGAGGATGTCATCACTATTGGATCATAAATACTTGTCGGCAGGTTGTGTGGAAGTCTTATCACAGTTGTCACGCTCTGTGGGCGGTGATGTCAGGTCGCGATACAAGGATTTGCCTTGAGAGGCCTCAGTGAGAGCAGCTGATTTATGACTTTAAAGGTATTTCACCTCTCTGTCACGGGATGTTAAGCAAATTACATCCTCCGTGTTGTTACTGTTCCGGCATCGTTTTCAATAAAACTCCTTCATTTGTTATGTCTCGACCTTTTTGCTGTTTTGTATATTGGTTCCACGCCATACAAAAAGTAACATTTCAGGTTGTGTTAGCGGGTCATGCGATCATTATTTAGTCACTCCTGTCCTGGCTGGTTCGGCAGGATCATGCAAGAGGAATTTTTTTCCAACAGCAAAAAACTTGAGTGTTGCATCTGACCTCCATATATTTACTTCATGTGGAACACTAATTCTGTTTTCAAATGAGTTTATTACTTGGTTTTCTTTAATTGGCTTCAAGTAATGGTTTATCATGATCACTCTCAGGCTAGCTGTTTATGCTAAGCTAATCTGGCCAGCTGGTATAGCTTCATATGAGGGGCTCAAGGCTCAAGGCTTTTATTTGTCATACGTACTAGGGCTGCACGATTTGGGGAAATAATCAAATTGCGATTTTTCGGACAGATATTGCGATTCGATTTACGATATTTGTTTTTAAGCGACCCAACGGAAGTTTATTGACTCAGATGGTTTGTTTCACCAAACCATCTAGGAGAGCTCCATTGGAAGCCATTTGGAAAGGGCAGGCACTTTCAAAAATACTTGGCAGGTGATTTGATCAATCTGTCTATCACCTTCTATCATGGGCCACTTCTGATTGGTTAACAATGGCTGGTACATGTGGAGCACAGCACTTCTGATTGGTGGGGATGACTGACGCACGAGAAGAAAATAAATAAATCGATTAATCGTTCAGCCCTAATACGCACTTAGCTACAGTGTAGTTTAGGGATGCACGATATTGTTTTTTTTAAACCGATACCGATAACTTCCTGCTTCTCAAGACCGATACCGATAACTTCCTGCTTCTCAACACCGATACCCGATAATAATATAATATATATATACATATATTAAATGTACCTGTAGTTTGTGCACTAGTGCACAAAAGACTAGTAGTGAGCAAATGACATGAGCATTACTACTATGAACAAAACGAAGCCAAGAACAGTTTTGACTCTTCAAAGTGACCATATTTATTTTCCCAAACAAATCTGGCAAACTTCTTGCCTTTTTCAAAAGCCTCGTCGATAGCGATGGGTAAAAGCCCCGGTGCCTTTGCAGCTGGCTTTGGATTCGCCACTAGTTTAGCAGCGCAGGCGTCTTCGTACACACCATCGTAGCGATGGCGATGTTTCAGGTGACTGATCAGGTTGGAAGTATTATAGCTCGTTGCCTTTTTCCCTCCTCGTGGAACTTCTGCATTGCATTTGTTAATACAAATAGCAAGCGAACTATCTAACTCTGAAACTTTGAAATAGTCCCATACTACCGACGACATGTTTGTTTACTGTCCTGGCTTCACGGCCGCACACCATTTACGTCACAGCCAGGCACGAGAAGGGAGCGCTGGATTTGTGAACTCCCCTCTTCCTAAACCACTAATACCACAGTACTGGCAAAACAGGAGGAGCCGAGTGAAAAACAAGCGCCCCTCATCCCAATCCACCCACACCGCAGTATGTTTTCTTTTACCCAAAAAATATATTGTATATTATCGGGGCTATTAATACTGGTATCGGGTTTATCGGGATGACGTCATAATTCCTAATATCGGACCGATAATTATCGTGCACCACTAGTGTAGTTATGTCGATGAACAACTTACGTCACAGGCTTCACCAACAGTGCAACACATTAACACACACAAACAGAAAATATAGTGCAAGAGTGGTATGAACCTAAAATGTCTGTTACAAACAGTGTTGGGACTAACGCGTTACTGTAACGCCGTTATTTTTGGCAGTAACTAGTAGTCTAAGGCATTACTTTTTAAATTCAGTAACTCAGTTACCGTTACTACATGGTGCGTTACTCCGTTACTGCGTTAGTTTTTTTACATAGTCAACAGCCAGGTGAACAGAGATGAGAACTGTACTTAAGTACAGTACTTGAGTAAATGTACTTAGATACTTCCTGTGTCACATGCGGAGACGGGCTGTGGGCGTGTTTGTGTTGTTTACTAACAAGACTATCATGGCGGCGGCGGAGCTCAAGTCTAGTTTCTCCACCTGGAGATATTCTCACTATTTCACTTTTGTCGAGCACAAAGAAAAGAAAGTTTCTGTTAAATGTAAGTTGTGTCCTGGCGGGTCAAAGAGCCTATCTACTGCCCAAACCAGTCATTCAAATCTCTTAAAACATCTGCAAAAACAACATGCTGGGACGAAGCTAGTAGCTAAGACCGGCACAGACCCAGACTCAGCCTACGCCACTGCACCTCCACCTGCACCTAAGCAACAGCGGCTGGATGTTAACCAAGGGCAGGGGCGGAATGGGACTACAAATCAGCCCGGGACTCTCGACCGGCCCACTTCGGTACCGCCGGCCCATCGCGGTACCGCAAGTAAATTGTCGACCGGGGGGGGGGGTAGACAATTTACTAGCGGTAGACATTAAGGGTAAATAATGTCTACCGGGCCCGGAGCATTCGTCCAAAAAAAGAAAATCGACTAATAATGAAGAAAATTAACACATTTGTTGCAATAGTAATGTATGCACTAACTACATTACTACTTGTACTACAACATTTGGATCATCAGTTCTTCCTCATTTTCCTCAATTGTTCATATTTGGTTTATTAAAATAATGATATTGTGGTCATTGTTAAAAAATGTCTATTATTATTATTATTATTATTATTATTATTATTATTATTATTATTATTATTATTATTATTATTTGTATAATGCACTTTCTGCCTTCCTGTCATTCGGAGTTAGACATGTAATGGCTATGTAATATATTTGATTAGAACCTGAACCTTCATTATCCTAAACTGCTGGGACATTTCGCCAATACCTTTTATATTGTCTACTCTTCACTTATTTGTCAGCATAGGTCGGCATTGATGTACAGAGCCGACAGAAGACCTTGTTTATATTGGCATCATATGGAGAGGTGCAGCCAGTGACGCGTCCTAAAACCAGGAAGTAAAAAAACCTGGTTCCCTCGACAAGGGTTTTGGAAAATAGCTGGAAATAAGGTCTGTGGAAAACAAACCCGTTTGATAAATGCACGTTTTGTTCAGCTGGATAATCTCCACATGTCTACCCTACTTTTATAATTTTCGAATCATAAATCTAATCAATAGATTATAAAAGGGTTTTAGGACGTGTCACTGCACCACTCTATAGAAGCCAACTCCATCGATCAAGCTGAAACTTTCTCTCCCTCTTCTTCTCATACTCCCTGTCACTCTCCTTTAACTCCTCCGGTGACTTTCTTTTATTTGAAGATTGTTTTTTGCCCGGCGCTTTACCGGTTACCGCTGGTATTAAAAACATTTGGCGAATGGTTAGGTGGCGCGATAGTCTGTAGTGAAGGAGCGCGATCCCGCTGCGCTCCGCAACAAACAGCTGTTTGCTTTTCACCCAACAACAACGACAACCGACTCACGGAACGCTATGTTGTAGCGTTGATAAACGAAACTATTTAACTAAATTGCTAGTCAAAATACCAATACCACAGGACTATTTTTTTAAAGCAATATTTTTAGTGGCCCGAGCAGGCAAGTGGAAAGTACGTTATGCTGGCCCGGGGTGTCTAAATAGTGCTTCCGGGCCAGCGGGCCATTTAATGTCGAGCCCTGCCGGTTACCGGCCGGCCCACATCGTCCGACCGGCCCACTTCAGTACCGGCCCATCGGGATTCGTCCCGAACGTCCCGATGGCCAGTCCGCCCCTGACCAAGGGACTGCTAGCCAGGGACAAGTCGATAAAGCCATTGCACGGTATGTTGTAGAACACATGCAGGCTATTGCTACAGTGGAGTCACCCGCTTTCAGGGAGCTAGTTAGCATGATAGAATGTCCGGGCGGCACACGGCATATAGGAACACTTTTTCCAACTACCTGGAGAAAGAATATACAAAAATGTAAAGCCAGCTAATATCGATGCTATCCAGATTGCATATAATGCATGTCAAGTTGATCAATAGATTGTATTATTCTCCAATGCAATAACAGAACTGAAATGAAGGCTATAAAGACATTGATGGGAGCCCTTTTTTTAAGTAACTAAAAAGTTACTTTTTACAGTAACGCATTACTTTTTGGTGTGAGTAATCAGTAAAGTAACTGAGTTACTTCTGAAATGAAGTAACTAGTAATGGTAACTAGTTACTGGTTTTCAGTAACTAGCACAACACTGGTTACAAAGCAAATCAAGTAAACTTTTCCTTTCAGTGTTAGTCATCACCATGGGTAACCCCTCTGTCTCGGTGTGATTGTTTGTTGTCTTTTCTCAGCCTCTTGGCGGTGCTCCTCTGTCGGCTCCTATAGTCAGAACCCACGGGTCCCCAGAGGCACCCAATTGGCCCCGTTTAGCTGTGCTCTTGTTTGCTGGGCTCTTGTGGCTTCCTCGACACTCTCCGCCTATGGCGAGGCCTCGTTCGGTCAGATGTGCTTACTTTGTCCCCGAGCCAATCGCCAATTCATTCCCAAAGCCTCAGAGGTTCAAAAGCCAAGTGCATAATTGCTCCTTAAATCAATCTGCAAATGTCAGTGGTATCCGAGCAGGCACACAGTTGGCCTGGAATGGTTTATTCACGAGGAACTGCTCTCCATGATATGCGTTTTAACAGTAGAGAAAATTACAATTGAATCAGAGAAGATGCGTTCAATTATGGGATTGTGGTTTGCATACATTTCACATTCAGCTCCAATTCATCCCCTTTTGTTCAACCTTTAACGGGCATCATTGTGTTCTTGTGGTTCGGATGGTGGGACATGTCTGCGTCCCGGTTCTGCATCCGTGCAACTTCCCCCCCACCCCCTCCATACTTTTAAAGAAATGCTTCCCTCAATCACTCTCCATTAACTTCAGTCAGCTGTGTGAGACAGAGAGACATTAGAGGCAGACAGTGCGGTTGCAGCAGTGTCACTTTAAAGAAAATAGACAGGACTCATCTGCACCTTAATAACAGCTCCTCCACACACACACACACACACACACACACACACACACACACACACACACACACACACACACACACACACACACACACACACACACACACACACACACACACACACACACACACACACACACACACACACACACACACACACACACACACACACACACACACACACACACACACACACACACACACACCCTGTCTGTCTCCCTCTCTTCTGAGTTTTTGGTCTCTTCCTCCTTCCTTCCCTCCCTCCTTCTGTCCTTCTCTCCCTGTCTCCTCCTCCTCTGCTGTATTTGCAGGCAGCTTTAGTGCCAGACACCCTGAGGCAGCGGTAGCGCCAGCGAGTCTTCCCACCTCTGTTTTTGTGGTGGGAGATGACATGTCGAGGCTTTGAAGGGAGGGAGAGGGGGAGGGAAGGGGGAGGGAGGGAGCACATCACTCGGCGAGGGAGGCAAAAGCAAGGAACCCAGAGAGAGAGAAAATGTCATGTGGCCTGCAGTCCGCCCAGATATTCTTTCTTTCTCGGGCTGTCTATGTGGGCAGGCAGGAATGGCGACAGGAAGCAACCCCCCCCCCTTCCTTCCTCCTCCCTTCATCCCTTCCTCCCTTCATCCACTCCTTCAGCTCTTCACTCACTCAGTCACTCACTCTACATGTCTCCCCCCCTCACTCCCCTTTTCACTTCCCCATCCCACCTTCAGCTCGTACTTCTTCTCTTGGCGCAGTGTGATTTTTTTCTCTCTTCAGTTTGTCCCCCTCCCTCAGTCGCAGGCGTGCCTGTGCATCATAACTCACCCGGTGTTGAGGTGTGCTGAGGTGTGTTGAGGTAACTGCCAGTGAGAAGCAGACAAAACATGTTTGATTTCAGATCCTCAGGCGTATCTCATCGCACAGGGTTGGAAACAAGCAGTACTGTTCACTTGAAAATGAAAATAGTCAACACCGTGCGATGACTCATAATGTCACTTGTTGTCAAGCTCTTTGACCTGAAAATATTTTGCCCAAGAAAAGACGTGCAACAAATGTCCCTTAATTTCCTATATCATTATCGTAACAGTATTGACACTTAGTCACTTTAACGATGCAAGTCAATCCAATTAGTTTGAACCAGTCCGTGACAGAAATGGACCAATGAGATACCTGAGATTGTGGGCTGGGCTATTAAACGTTTATATTTCCACTGACTAAATGTTTGCAGAGGTGTGGATGGAATAAACTCACATAACCTAGACTTGAGTCAGACTTGAAAATTAAAATAGTTGCAACACGACTCAGAGTTCAACACCAAAATACTTTTACCCAAGAAAAAACACGTCAGTCACTTTAACGATCCAAGTCGATCCAATTAGTTTGAACCAATCCGACACCATCCAATCACGTTGCAGAGGGAACCATAAATAACTGAAGGTAACTTAACTAAGCAAACATTGGAGAAACCGATACCAAAGCTGATTTTGTTTGCATTCAAGCACGATGCAGTGGTCAACAAAAATCAAATCCCAGTATGCAAATGTAAAAATATGTAATGAGGGTCTGACTTGTTTGGAACTTGACTTTAGACTTGCAAAACAATGCCTTATACAAGCTGCAAAATGTGCTTTCTTGTGTCCACTGTTCTGTTTCTTGGCTAGTAAGTGATGCAAATCTAGTATTTCTTCCCCTGCTGCTGCCTGTATTTGCTGTGTACTTATTTCTGTATCAGTGCAGAGGGATTAGCGCTAAGACAGACAGGATGAAGCCCACACAGAACTGATCAAACATCCTCTCTGATGCGCACCATTGAACGTATGGACCATAGTCTCAGTTCCGTTTGACTGACAGAGAAAACACTGATTTCTCGCAGGCAAGCAAATAAAACGATGAAAGGGAAATAAAAGCCTCCACCGAGACATAAAAAAAAATTCCACTGACTTTGATATGAGCCTTTGGTTATACTTCAACCGTACCTGCTTGTTCTTATGTGGCTGCCATCTCACCTGTGTACTTTCAAAGCAAACACAAGACATATTCAACAGTGAGAGGGGCTTTTTACGGTGGGTATTTTTCAAAGATAAGACGTTCAGTACCCAAAGACACTTTTTATGTCATCCGAAATGAGTACGTGGGTTGGATGAGTCTTATTCGTCTATTTTTAAATTAGATGTACTTTATTGATCCCAATTTGATTTGGGAACGGGGCATTGCACATAATGTGAAAATGAACAGAACTACAAACAAAAATATATAAATAGTGACCGTGAAAGATAAAAATCCTAAATGAACAAATATACACTTTGAAGCGTCAATTACTGCACACTAAATTTAAAAGAAGGATAATATTTAAATAAATGAAAAAGAAATGGTCGAAAAAAACACACACAAACAAGATAATAAAGTGTTAAAAAATAATAAGCAGGCTGCCACCTATGGCGCTATCTTGCATTAACCTTTATCTAATTCAGATCAAAAACACAAGATCAGTTGTCGATAAAATAACCTGAAAATGAAAAGAGTAATTTCCCTTTTCAGGCTCCGGTGAGCTCACTGGAAGCTGTGCACGTGTGTTTTGTTCATGTACGTTAGCAGTTGTGTTTGTGTCACCGTATGACATACTATTTGTGTCTGCATGGCTTGTATCACTGCAGGCCAGTTTGATATTTCAAGTCATTACCGGCGTCAGAAAGGGCAGAGATTACAGGGTACTGCAGCAATAACACACACTGTTAGCCCGGCAAGGTGTTATTATGCCTCTGGTGTCAGGTGAGATGTCAGAGCAGCTAGTCTGTGTCATGCTTACAATCGCTGGATCAGCAGGCTTACACCGTATCAAGTGAGTAATGCAAACACATTCACTATACGAGGCAACAGTGTCACTTATTTCTCTGCTTTGTATTGTGTTAATCCACGGCTTTGCTGAACAAGCTTTTGGTTTAAATAATGCTTAACAAAAAGCACATGGAAGTTTATACAGCGTGACATTTTCTAAACATCTGGTTGTGCAACTTATCATCACATTGCAACATATAATCCTCGTTTTGTTTGGAAACAAACTGTTACACTGCAGTTTTTCTCTTTCACTTTCAGATTTGAAACATTTTTTTCCGGGAACCTTTTTTACAGTAAGTGTGTTAAAAGCATTAAGAAAAAGCTCCCGGCCGCAAATGTGGATGAGCACATACATTTCGACTGCCTCTCCGTCTTTCTTGTTGCGTCTACATTTTCCATGCCTGGCCTCCCTACTGCTGAGAGTGCTGTTCCTCGAAGCCGCAGTGTATTTTGAAGCGAGGTCGGGAGAGCGCCAGAGCTTCAAAACCAGGCACAAGTCTCCCACTGTTCCACTGGTCGGCTTGCTCTTGGCACCGGCTCCTGACCAGAGAGGTCTAGCTAGCCACAGCCACTGTGTGTGTATGTGTGTGAACATATATAGCCCTCCCCCCTCCTAACTTCTAAGCCTATATAGAAATAGCTTCGGTTGACTCATTTATGGGCTCTCCCACATAGAAACAGTACCTAGGTGTGAGTCAGAGAGCACAGTTTCTGTTGGAGGATTTTCAGTTTTTGTTATAAAACCCCAATCCTTAATATCCTCATATCGTGAGGTTCCCAAAGTACACGGAAACGTCGACTTTAATTATATGTATCATGTCCACAGATGTCACATAACTGTATTAGGTAAGTTGAATGCAAACATATTAAGTATGTCAGGTTCAACTTAATATTATTGTTTTTATCATACCTAGTACCGTTTTGTGACATCTGTTGACATGATACATTTCATTAAAGTCAACGTTAGTAGAGGTTAGATGAAATGAAGTTTTACAAATATGTACACATAAGCAATTCAAGGTAGCTCCTTTAAATTGCTTCCATACCTTGGCCGACAGCAGTGAGGTCATCCCCAATAGAAAACGAGGCAAAGATGGTGTTTTTGACAAGGATCGAATTTCCTACTTTCCCTGCTTCTGCCATTACAGACAATCATAGGAAATGTCTTTACAGGATAGTCTGTCTTCAACCCTAACCTGTTCTGAAAGACCTACAGCATGTGAAGTGATAAAAGGGTGTTGGGGGATGGGTCGGACCACACATCACATCCTCACACTCGATTAACACATATGGATCTGACATTAATCCTGAAGGTTCCTCTGAGCATGTCAATGGAAAGCCATCCATCTGTCTTCGTCCTCAGACAGAATATCCACCCGGGGTCTGGAAGTCTAGGACGCAACACGCAAAACCGCAGCGAATATAAATAAATGGCTGTACTTCTCTCTGTGCTTTTGTCTGGTCAGGACACTCCGTGCAGACTCTGCCAAGTTGAGCATCTACATTTGGGTTTGGCTGTTCCCCTGTCCCGACAGCCCGGCCTGGGCCAAACCACAGGAAAAGGAAGCGAAAAGGTCCTCTCTGAAGAGCCTATAAAATATTGTCTCGGGGTAAAACTGGCCAACGTAAATGGCAACATCAGTCTTTCCACTACTAACAAAGGGCCTTTGAAGATGAACACTTGGGGTAGTCGCTGTTGTTTTTGCTACCTTTTCTTTGCCCAAACCCCTCCGTGTTTTACTGGTTCTCATAGTCCATTTGAGTTTCTAGTAAGTGCTTTGTGTTTCCTGGCAAAGATATAGTGCATGATATGGTGTAATAACCTCTGAGAACAGCACTTTAACTGTTTATTGGCACCGCTCGAGCACAGTTATGGCTTCAGATGACCTCGAAAACCCATCTAATACAAAGTTTATAAGTGCTATCAATGCAGATACAGCATATTCCTAAAAGCTGTAAACTGCAATCGGCTTAGTTTTCCAATTTGTTTGTATTAGTTACCTACTCATTTACAGTTTTAGTGGTATATGTCAAGTTGAGCTGGAACTTTCCTCGTTCAAATCCACAAAGCTATCGCTGGAGAATCTTGGGGAAAAATAATTTTTTTTTTAATGCCAGTCATCCAAAACTCCTCGAATAAATATGCTCAGTTTCATCAAGTGTATTTAATATTCGGGCTTTGCTGTTCAACATTTATGCTGAGATGGCCTTGCGAACTACGAAAAAAGAGGGTATAATATCTATCTTCAAAACGTGATTATTATTATATTTGTATCAGGTGGTTGTGTCAGTATTGGCTATGAACTTTCTGATGCTAGACTTCATTACGTTACTGCAAAGTTATTCATTGTTTGTTGTATGGGTTTACCAAATGAAATATATCTTTTAATACTTTATCCTGTTAAGGCGCTTTTGCATCCTTTGAGCCAGCTCGCTCTTTAGCCTACCCCTGTTTCCAGTTTGATGCTAAGCTAATCTAAACAGCTTCTGGCTGTAGCATCATATTTTACAAACAACAGTGGTATCAATCAATCTTACTCTCAGCAAGAAAGCAGTCATCAAACTACCGTACTTTTCGGACTATAAGCCGCGACTTTTTCCCCCATTTTTTTTGTACAGCTAACGGCCACTAGGGAACCTCCTAAATCTATGGATTTTACAGGTAAAGTTAACCACCTTTAACTCTATGGGCTCTAGGACCGGTCCGCGCCCGCCACCTTTAAGCGGCGGGCTCCAGCAGGAAAAGCTGGAGGCCGGAAAAGAGTGAGACAGGTAGCGCGCCAAAGTAAAAGTGGAACTGAGAGACAGAACGAGAGCAAGTCAGACGGACAATTTAGCTGCTGCGGCTTATATGCAGGTGCGCTTTATAGTCCGAAAAGTACGGTACTTCTACTACTTCTATTCCTGCTGAATCTTGTTAGAACTGTTTTTCAACACCGCACTACCAGCGTTGTAAACTTTCAGCACAGGCAGAATCTCCTGAATACAATCCAAACATTTTGAACTGTTGGAAGCCACTTCAGTTTTTAAGTGTCAGTAATTCGAACCCCTTAATTTGGTTCCATAACTGCAAATGGCCGAGTTACAACCTAACCAATGTTCAGTATACCTGCCGTGTAAACCCTTAGCCGTGAAATTGAACTGATGTGTGGTGGTAGTGGTCGGGACCTCTTCCATTTCAATGTTTTCCATCCCTCCACTGTGGATTTGGTACCCTCCTGACAAACACACAAACACAGATATATAATACAAACCAATGTCACAAAGACTTAAAGTCAAACGGTAAAGCAAACTAGTGGCCTCCTACACACACACACACACACACACACACACACACACACACACACACACACACACACACACACACACACACAAACATGCACCACACACATCCTCCCATCTTCCCACCCACTGTCTCAGTGAGTGTGTGACAGAACATACATTTTGAGAACTGCATACAAATAAATGAAGAGTCCCTCACGATACCCACGCACACATCTCGTCGGTGCATGAATGCATGGCTAAAAGCACTGGTGCATGCGGTGTATGCACGAACGAGGTGTGTGTGAGGGCTCGGTGTGCAAACGTGATGTGTGTGTGTGTGTAGGGCCATCTGGTCACCCCTGCCATGCCATGGTCTCTGTGAAGTGCTGTCAGCGTGACCGTTGTGGTATCCCGTGGCGACTAGAGGCTTGCTGCACAGCACTTCCAGCCCGGGTAGCCGACCTCAGAAAAGGAAATTTGGGTCGCTCCCGTTTGGGTTGCTCCCGAGTTATTTACAGAGCCCTCCACCGGTCCAGCGCCACCCACGATATTCCATATGAGAACCAGTGTGTGTGTGTGTGTGTGTGTGTGTGTGTGGTGCCTGTGGTGTGTGTGTGAGTGTTGGGGCTTGAGGGGTTAGTATGTGAATGCGAGCGCTTTAATGAGGAAATGCAGGCTTTTCTTTCGTATGGCTGCAGGCATTAATCCGTGTGTGCTGGAATGTAAGTGCTTGTTTATTCAGAAAAACTCATTATAGCCTATTAACAGTGATACTCTGTGATTATGACCGGCAGCCAATAAAGTAATTGGCACGGCACCTTTACCTGCACTGACTCACCTGTCAAAAGACGTCGTACATAATAAGAACACATCACCGAACACACAGTATTCCATAAATCACTGACAGACAATGATTCTAAAGAGTGCACGACAGAGCCGAGAGCCTTTCTAACCTGGCCCGTATAAACCTCTGGGCGTCATGGTTGCCGATCATGGAAATACGACGAGGATACGGAGAATAGCGGAGCCTCAGATTAATGAGAAACCTGCCTGTAGGAAACTTTGGTTCAAGTGAGATCATGGGCATTTCTCTTTCGATGCCCATCAATTGGGTTCGGTGGTGTTCTCGCTGAGCCCTGTGGACGTGTGGAATAATGCTGAAGCAGGGCTGCGGATTCATTCGCCAATACTTGAGGATCTGTTTTATGTTCACAGTATTTTAGAGATGAACCACAGCCTGCTGAAAGTGAACATGACCTGTGGTGTTGAGTAACTAAGTACATTTACTCAAGTACTGTATTTAAGTTCAATTTTGAGGTACTTTACTTGAATATTTCCATTTTATGTGGCTTTGTACTTCCACTACAATTCAGAGGTAAATATTGTGTTTTGACACTACATTTATGTACATTTAGTTACTTTACAGATATAAATGAATGATAAACAAAATAATCAACACTTCAATAAGACTTTATTTATACCTGGAGTAAATTCACAAGCTACCAAGCCGTACATTAAGTAATTCAAATGAGTTCCACCTTGCAGCTTGATATACAAATGAATAATTAAAATGCGTGTGGTGCGTTGGTGTTCGGATCACGGGGTCACAGGTTCAAACCCCACTGCAGTCAGCATGTCGTTGTGTCGACACTTCATCCCAAATTGCCCACAGTATTGAGTATGCAAGTCGCTTTGGATAAAAGCGTCTAACAAGTGTCATGTAATCTAAAATCAAAACATATGGCATATATGATTGTGAAATGGGCCAATCTGCATAATGAGTACTTTCAATATATATTCCGATGCCAATGCTTTTGTACTTTTACTTGGATAACATTTTGAATACAGGACTTTTACAATAACAGAGTATTCCTTTACTGTTGTATTTCTACTTTTACTTAAGCATAAGATCTGAGTACTTCTTCCACCTCTGAACATCACTGAATCAGACCATATGAAGAAGCTTATAGCCGTATCACAAGCTGTGGTTTTATGTACAGAAGCTCAAAGGATACCTCGCCTATGTGCTCTTGATGTATCTGAGAGAAGGTAAGCAAGTAAACAACCTCTTAAACGCCTACAGGCCGAGAACGCTCCGCCGCCACCCAAGGGGAGACCTCCTGCATTTCTCAAAGTCTCCCGACGCTGTGAATATTAGGTTAAGGTTATTTTAGGCCGACCCGCTCCAGAAGCAAATTACAGTGCAAGAAAGGGGGTGAAAAACCAAGCGGGTTGTCCACCATGTAATTTTCCTGTTTCTCTTTCAAAGCATGAGGTATTCCTCGAGGAAGCCCTGTTAAATTTACAAGCCATGACCCCACATCAGTGGGAAGAAGGCTCCTCTGACAAGAAGTATTGTATGTAGCTTTATGGCTTTATTTCTCGCACTTCATAAAGCTTCATGGCTGCATTCGATATCGTCTGTCTGTTTGTTTGGAGCAGATAATCAGAAGTTCTTTGAGTTTGGCTCGGCATTCAATAGAAGCCAACGCGGTAAATCTTTCACCCCCGGCTCTTCTGTCAATGCTCTGTCAAGTGTTTCTGCTTATGCACAGCAAACTTGGTTGGTATAAGATTCCTGCATAAGACCCTCTGGCTGATCCAAAGGAACCTCACCCTGAATAATGGTATTTCCTGCCTGAACAAGAGAGCAGCCTTCAGAAGAATGAGAATGATCACTGCTTTACCCCTCGAGTGTACCTCCAGACGTCTCGGCCATAATTATGCCAGTCTGAGAGACTCGCAGGTACCCTGGCATTACTTCTAATGCTCACACACACACACACACACACACTTACTTCTTATTTATCATAAGTTACTCTCTTCTTGTTTTCTCATGCCTCAAGTTCGTAAACTCTTCAGAAAACCATTTAGCTTTGAGACTTTGATCTTTGCCAAGACTGCCTTACTGGCTATAATTATGCGCTACACATCCCATGCTAAATTGCAACCAGGGAATTCATGACACTTGAAAGCAAGAGTGGCGACACATAATGTTGTTAAAACACATATATACATAATCCAGCCTCCATAGGAGCATCCTCATCGACGTGCTGCACTACGAGGTTGTATATTCTTCCTTTTCGAGTTTCCAAGAGGCCCTTGCAGTGGTGTGCGGGGGGGGGGGGATGTGCTCTGCAGTGCGGCTTGCTGGTTAATTATGGGTCGCTAGCTGCAGCTCGGCTGGCCTGGGCGGGTGTTGGAGCCAGTGGGTCTGGCACAGGGAGGTCTGGCCACAGACCCCGGCGGTGACGGCATGAAGTCTGGGACGAGTCAGAACACCAGCCCGGGGTTTGGAGCATTCCTCGCATTCCCTCCTCCCATGGCTGCCTGCCCGGGTGTGTGAGAGGCAGAGCGCAAGGGAAGGAAATGTGTGGAAGATGCAATATATGTTCATGAAGGCATGTACAGATGTTTTACATCCGGCTGAACGGGTGGTGCATCCTCGCTCCAAAACAAGGCAGCTTCGACCTTTCAGGAGCCGTGATATCTGAGCTGAGAGTGAGGAGCCCAGCTAAGTCCTTGGTGATATTGCTGTCAGTGAATTGACAGATTTCTTTGGCACATTTGTATAAGCAGCTCTTGAATGATTTTTGACATGCAGAACCCGTCTAATGTCTAGGAGACTTGTTTAAAACAGAGAGGGGCTCAGTTTCATGTGTTTTCCGAGTGAAGAGACAGCTCTGTCCAGAACGCTGAAGCCACAAATTGTGTCTAAAATATATTTGATTTACTACCTACAGTATACAAGAGTAGGAACGCTTTGAAACCTGAACTTTGCTCAATGAACGGACAGAGAAGCACCATTATATCTTGAAACTCTCCTTCGTATAGTTTCTTAATAACCCCCTTTTCCCCCAAATGTTCCTCTCGTGGAGGTTTTACTTTAATATCACCGAACAGATTGGCAGCAGGACGACACATTGTGGGTATAAGAGACGGAAGAAAAATGTAGTCATATAAAAGTAAACGTAAAAAAAACATTCAGCTTGTACACTTTTAATTAAAACACACGGTATTTGAAACCTACAGTAGCTGCTTAACCTTGTTATTTCCGACAAATGCTAATCAAATGTCTACTTATATTCAAAAGGAAATACGTTTCTCAATAATTTTGAAAAGTTGTCGTCAAACTTATGTGGAAATCCCTGCTTAGCTATACATCTGTGTTGATTTTCTGCATGATCAGCTGACATGTTGAGCAATACCACTGTACCAATTGTCTCTATTTCCCTTGTAATTACCATAAACATCCACATGGCTCCTTCTAGGAGACGTCTTGAAATAACTCCCCGATATATTTTAAAGTTAAGTTTGAGGTTAATTGTGGGAATGACCCACTTCTTGCAGATCTCTATTGGACAAAACCATTATTATATTCATAATGCCGTTGCATAATTCACAGTTAAGTGATGAGGTGTAGCCCTGCCTGGTCAGAGGCGACTAAAGCATTTATAAAGCACTTTGTGTTCAGAGGAAGCGAGACCTGCTGTAGACACAGACAGGTGAGTGGGCTGCAGAGACGACGAGGAAGTCTCCACACTCTGAAAACACAGATCAAAGCGGCTGCACGTCGACAGGCTGCTGTGTGTACATAGCTCAGGCTCTTCTTCACAGATCCCTGTATCTCTGTCTCTTCCGTCGCGTCTTTTTTTAACCCAGCCACGTCGGCCCACCTGTGTGTGTCGGATGTACAGTGTCAACGTAGTTTCTCATGGCAGTGGAGGAAGTTTCACAACTAAGGGCCTTATTTGTAGCTCTCTTGATGTTCAGTTGTAAAGGAAGGAACCTCCTCAAATGGTGTCTTCATGTATCTTAGTCCGATCACCGCAGCTTCACCCTAAGGTAAAGAGTTAGTTTGCTCAAAAATAGCTCCGAAGTCGGGGAGAGGGCCACCAAAAAAGCCCCATTTCTTTCCCCACACAACCTTTATTTTGACAAGACTGGGAGAATAGGGTATTTATATATGGGGCTGTGTGCTGTGGTTTCTCCACAATTACAGAGTGGCAGTGCTTAGACTGGGAGGCGTGCTGGAGGTTTATGGAGGGGGACATGAGGGGACCAGCCCTCCTCAGTGTCTCACTATCCGACGTATAGACTCCAAAGGCGCACATTTCATTTCATCAAGCACCTAAAACAACAAATACACTGCCCAGTCATCAGCGAAATTGTGACATTATTTCATGCTTTTTAAAAGTATGAACAGCATCTTTCCAGTTGGAGCCAATCCTCCGCTGCCCCAAACCTTTACATTCCAATGAGGTTCAATTTCAGTGTTTAGAAGGTGGTCAGTAATGTTTTGAGTGGTTCTGGCGTGGGCCGGAGCCTCTCTTTGTACATCCACCGTATTATGGTTGCGATATAAACAAGGGATCTTCTACCAAACGTCTTGCGCAACCGCTGCGAGCCACGTCGAGGAGGACAGTGGGAGTTTGTGTTTGTTTCGTGGATGCTGTGTTGAATCTGGCATCGGCCTCTGCAGGGGTGAGTGGAGGGGAGAGGAGGGGGGAGGAGGGTTTGCGGTTTCTGCTGGGGAGCCTGGAAGTCAGTCAGGGCGGTGGCTGAACCACCTTCCCTCCACAAGCCGACATCCACCCCGCTCCCCAAGAGCACATGTGAACGCACATTTTCATAGAAGCACATATCAACCTCGTAGGATTCCTCTCATCACTTTCATCCAGTGCCGTCCTTAAGTACAACTTTAAGGGACTTTGCTTGAGTATTTCATTTCATGTGTGCTACTTGTACTTCTACACCACTACCATTTATTGTGTACCTTTTTAGATACTTTGCAGATTTTGATGAATGATGTGAAATATAAACACATCCCTTAAATCAGACTTTAGTTCCACCTGGAGTAAATTCACATTAAGGCATCAATAATTATAATCAAAACGTATCCTATATATTATTCTGAAATGGGCCAATCAGCAGAATGAGTACTTTTACCTTTGGTACATTAACTACATTTTGATGCCGACACTTTTCATCTTTTACTTGACTAACATTGAACTTGTTTTACTTTTACTTGAGTACTCCTACACTCTGTTAGGTCTACTGTTACTTAAGTACAATATCTAAGTGCTTCTCCCACCTCTGCCTCTTTTATATACTCCAGCTTCTCTGTGCAGTAAACTGAGGAAGACATCCTGCCAGGCGAACAACAGGAAAGACGAGACTGCCTTGTTTGCCGAAGAGCACGTGATGCAACAGCTAAAGACCGGAGAGAGTCGAATTGAATCTCCAGTCTTCAAACTCTCTTGATGACTTTTATTTTCACGCTTCCTCACTACTGAACTCTATTGTTTCAGACTTGCTCCGGCCTGTCTGTATGTCAAGGCTGACTTTGAAATGTAATACATCACCACCGGGGGTGTGCATGTCCTCAACAACAGGCTTGTTGTGTCTCTCCGCTACAATGACAGATACCTGCAAGTGGAAAACAAACAAGCAGAGCTGGAGCTGATAGACGTACCGACAGTATCCTCAATGCACTGACATACATTTCACAGCTTGGCACATCGGGCACTACATGCGTCAGCTTCAAGATGATAGCACTTTCATCCCTTTTTCTTTTTATAATAATAATAATAATGCCAACCTGATCTTCCCGATCTCCTTGTTCTTGTTTCCAAGGGTTGCTCTTGTTTCTGCCTACGCCTGGATTTAGTCACCATGGCGGCAAAACAAATCCTCGCATCAAATGTATTACATCAGTCACAATCCCTCCATTTTCCTCCCACATTAATGGATACCGTGGTCTGTGAGTGGAGACAACGGTGGATTAAAGGTGTATGGAAGGCATTGTGGGTTTGTTTGCATTTGTGGTTGGTAGTCTTAGGGCCTATTGTGATGTAAACAGTGCGGCTTCACAGCATAACGGAGAATAAATGGGAGAATTTAGTGATGTCACAGGTACGGTGAAAAGTTAATATGCCTGTGAATGACTAACAGTAATATGAGTCGACTGTAATCGTACCCACACGTCTGCCGAACTGTTTTCAAGGAATATTATTGTTGGATCAGTGTCGCATTGTTGTCGTTATCCAAACAGCTTATTCACAATACAATACATACTGTAGACCCTCCAGAAAAATGCGGGCTAAAATCCTTGATTATGCGATGAAACATTCAGGGGTTTTATGTGATTTTATGCGGTGAAATTGCGGGAAGTTGCGAAATATGCGTAAAGAATAATTTTTTTAATATTGGGCTGTCTTATTTATTCTCTCACACACAACCTGCCACTAACATTAAACCCCTTTGCTATTCAATTAAACACATTCAATGTTTATTTATTGTAAAAGCAATTGGGCTATTCCACACACACACACACACACACACACACACACACACACACACACACACACACACACACACACACACACACACACACACACACACACACACACACACACACACACACACACACACACACACACACACACACACACACACACACACACACACACACACACACACACACACACACACACACACACACACACACACACACACACACACACACACACTTCTCCGCCTCATTCTGTTTTCGTTTACTCGTTCGTTATCTGACCAGCTTCAATCTTGTAGGCTACTCACCTCGTTTCTTGTAGCCCTCGAAAGGGTTTTGGAGCTCGATGCCTCGGTGAACGTGAGTTGTTTGGCTTTCTTGTCCGCAGCAGCAGAAAGCATTTTCGAATGTTTGAATGAATCAAAGTGGGTCGTCACCCTCGATGTTCTCTTATGCTCCAACACACAGTTGCACGGGGTGCAGAATAGTTTCCCCCCACTTTCGTGCAAGACATCGGGGAACTGCTTTGCCTTTTAAAAAATCTGCACCATTTTGCTGATTATGCGGTAAATTCTGCGATCGCAGAATCACGTTTTTCTGGAGGGTCTAAATACAGTTAAACAAGTATGTCCACTTTCATTTTAAATACAGCCTTGCTATTACAATGACAATACGACTAGATAAAAGTCTGGCATATTCAAATAACAATTTTATTAGCAACATCATTTGTACCAGGACAGGTATGTTAATTGAAGCCTTCAGATTGTTAAATTGTTATTCAATGATATTGTAAGGATCATAACGACTGCCTGGTGCATTGATATTAATGTGACATTTTAATGTTGAATGGGAGGAAATGTATTTGTTGTAGGGAAGGGTAATGACAACCATCTGGTGTTATGATCCGTATTATGACTCAGGGGTTATATTTAATTATAAAACGGACAAGTCAAATCAAGCAATCTGATTGGTTCTTAGCCGTGATATACTGAGCGTATACCACGGGTAGAATTGTAAGTTACTTTTCACAACAAGTCAGTATCCCTCCGCGTCTGAGAAAAACAGTATACCGTTGGGCTGAAAAGCAAACTGCCTGCAGAAGTAACGGGGCAGAAACCCTCCTTTTTACGCAGCGGTCCAGACATAGACATCAAACGGCAAAACATATTCAGTGTGCGGTTCCTTTGGCATTAGGGCAGGGATATCTAGATACTTTCCAAGGTTTGACATCATGAATTGTGCTACTTTTAAAGCAAGCAACGATGTTTTCAAATCTGTAATCAAAGAGGTCCGCAAAAACACTATCTGCCAATCAGATTGCTTGATTTGACTTGTCAGTTTTATAAATATATTTACATTTCTTCCGTTACGAAACAAACTTACAAAGCATAAAATGGAAATATTTAAGATTAACTTCGACCTCCGGGGGGGGGGTCTTACTATGGAGGAGTGGATTGAGCAGTGCCTATCTCCAGAAAAAAAAAAAAGCACCTAAACGACGACATGCAGGGCTACGTGAAGAGCAGGTAGACCAACTGGAAAAGTACCACCATTCAAAAGCTTTCTGATGCAGGTCTTGAAACAAAGCAGAGACATGATGAGCGTCAGTGGCCACAGGTGCGAAAGCTCTCGAGCTACTGTAAGCCAAATCTCGGGGGACCGGAGAAAGTGGAGCAATATTCTCGCCACGCCAAGCAACAGCCTAGGACAACCTCAACAAGTAACCACGTAAGCCATGCTACTGATGCTGGACAGGTTTTCAGTGGGTGCACAATAAACTGCAACATACAAATGAATGTAAATAGCCAAATAATGGATCAACGCTCTCTGTCTAATATCAGCGCCATATAGATAGAAGAGTTACGACACCGGAAGTCCAAAAACGGTTATCGTCACGTGGTTCATGTAGACGAGGATCGTTCCCCAGAAGTTCATGGCGGGCAATGTGAATGCATTGATAACAGGAGATAGAACTACAATTTTTGTTAATTATTAGTGAATAAAGGTTTTGATTTGCAATATTTATACAACAAATCGATATGTGTATGTATTTACATCAATATGTTTTAAAAAATAAAATCGAATTTGCTAATATTAAGTGATAATATTAGGATTAGTGTGAACAACTAGTTTACATGTTAGGCTAACAGTGCCTTGGTTAAAGAGCCTGTTGCTGTTTATTTATAGCTTTGAATTCTTTCAAACCAATATTATCTTCTTAAACTTGTATGGTAGTCAGGAGCATCACTTTCTAATGTTTATTGATATATTTAGAGGGAGGGGATCTAAAGTAATGCTTTAAAATTCAGATTGGATTCATTTCTACCATTTTCTTAAATTCATGGTAGTTTCAGTAATCCCATGGTAATTGAGGACACAAGTTATCTAAATGACTAATGTCATCTTTATGGCTTTCAGAAAGGACCGGTGACTATCAAAGGACTAGCAGCAGCAGCAGCATGATGATGATGATGATGATGTTAAATGTGTTGTTTTAGGAACATCCATTGCAAATACATGGAATTCAATAAACATTGAATAGCATATCATGCAGTTTGTCGGTGCCTTTTCCTCCGTGTTGTCCTGGTTTGCTGTGCTGCCTCCTAGTCGCCACCATGGTTTGCTGTGCTGCCTCCTAGTAGCCACCATGGTTTGCTGTGCTGCCTCCTAGTCGCCACCATGGTTTGCTGTGCTGCCTCCTAGTAGCCACCATGGTTTGCTGTGCTGCCTCCTAGTAGCCACCATGGTTTGCTGTGCTGCCTGGGGATGCTCAAATCGCTCAGAGAAAGGAGTACGAATGTACGGCTTCCCCACTGACACAGAGCAGAGGAAAACATGGCTGGCTCAAGTCAGCAGGAGCAATTTCACAACCAACAGCAACAAAATATGTGATGTAATTATATACAAACACTGCATTTGCACTTTTTCACAAAACGAAAACCACACCATTGGGAAAGCTTAATGTTTTGTTTAATACAAAAAAACAGGGAAAGGCTTGAAAAACACTGAGAGTTGAGACTCAGGGTGCGGGTGAGGGTCTCAGTGCAGGTAGTCAGGCTCCATTGAATCCCCCTCTGGTTCTTGTGCTGAAAGAGGGAGTAACAGACAGGAGAAAGGGTTATACACACACAGCACACCTGTTGGATGGGAAATGCCTTGGGGAGATAAGGTGTTTACTTATATAAAACGGTATTAAACTTACCTTGTGTTTTCACTCTCACTTAAGTCCCTCTCCCTTTGCCATCAATCCAAAATCAGCTGGGCTGCAACATTATACAGACGGGTAATAATCAACATAATCACAAGGACACAATATGGCTCTGCTAAAAACACTCACTCTTACACGCACCAAAGTTATATTTATCTAATATTTAACTCCCTCCACCCCCCCGCATACAATCCCGTTTAGAAGCCCCTCTTCTCTAATTCAACATGTTGGACGAAATGACAGAGAGAACGGAATTTACAATTAAAAGGCTGTTCAACGTGTGTTGCTAACTTGCTTCGGTATGCTAGCTTAATCTGTTATCTGTAAACGTTCCCTAAATCTACTAATTTAGGGATAATCCACTGACATCCTTTAATACACATGTTCATTTGAATCAGATGTACTGATAATATCCACAATATAAATCTTTAAACTTCTTCTTACCTTTAAAAGTCCGTCACGAACGGTGTATTATGCTGCAACTCCACAGCTCTGCCAGCCTTGGCGCTAACTTCCGGGGAACGATTGAGAGGCTCCACGATCCGCCATTGCTGTAAAAAAGTGGTCCATTGGAGTGAACGGAGATGTCGTAACACTTCTATTAAATAGCTCTGTCTAATATGTTCGCTAGCTGTTAGTGTTGTTGCATAGCAACCACCTCGCACTATGTTTCGTGCAGAAGGCAACGGAGGGACTATTTTATTTTGAACATCATTATTTACTAATAAAAACTATTTAAATTAGAGTGTCTTTTTTTTTCATATTGCCACACTTGGTAACCGTTTTTATAAAAGCAATAGCTCACTTCAGGCCGTGATATATGCTCATTATATCACAGCTAAGGGGCGTGGTTCGGCCCGACGCGAAGCGGACCACGGCCTGTCGTGAGCTATTGCTTAAATATATTGCAATACTATATTCAAAGTGGTATATTGGAAAACAGTCTTAGTATAAAGAACACAATCACATGCATAACATTTGTTTAACAGAACAGTTGGATCAAAGCTAGTGCCTTGGGGAAATCCTTATATGTATTTCCCTAATGAGAAATATGTACTTTTTATAAACAGTTTTTGTTAGTAACAGAAGTGTATCGAAATGTCCTTTGCTTCTATTGTACAGAGTTTTAATCCACATTTTTTAGAATATTGAATGCGAGTCAAATCATAATCTGCAAAGTGACAATATCAAATACAATACCTTTTTATATTAGTAAAATAAACAGTGGTGATTCTCTGTGTAAAACAGTATTTGAGGCAATGTTTGTTTTTTTAGGCTTCCCTCACATGCAGAGCTATTTCACAGCTCATATCAATATCTTCATCGGCAGCCTCTACCCCCTAGGTTTGTCACCGGACACATAAACAGGGAGGTTTTATTTTCTCCAGTTCTTCCTCTTCTCTCGGCACTCAGAGGCAGATCAAATAGAAACTGCTCCTGTCACCTGTCAGAGGAATGTGCCAGCGCTCACGTCCATCAGCAGCTCCTCTCAAACAGGCATAACTGTGGCTCACTGTAGGCCCCGAAAAGGCCCCTGGGCAGCAGCACCTTACCTGGTGGATCTGCTGGGGACGTGCATGTTCACGTGCATGTGTGGTTGGTGTGCAGATCAACACGCGGGTTTGCACTCACGCATGTTTACTGTCATGGACGCAGCCAGCAGTTCATCACGTGTGCCGACATGTTCGGCGGCCTATGTGATGTCTGCGGTTTAGACAGGGCGTTCCAGCGTGTTCACCACCAACTGGGGAGAAAGAGAGGGATTTGGCAAGTGTCAACAGGCATACCTGTAACCTGGGAGATGTGCCCTGCAGGCACCTAGTGATTTTCTCATGATTGTGATGGCCAGACGCAGACGACAGGGCTTGCAAAAGTAGACTCCTCAGCAGGACTGAGGTGGCTTAGCGTGGCGTCAGACACACACACCACTGCATTCCATTGGGATGCTCTTTAAGCAAAGGGGGGGTGTTACACTAAGTGTGTGTGTGTGCCCGCTTACATCCCTGTTTGTGTGAGTCTATCACAATTACTGTTTGTGTTTGTGGCCACTGAGGGCCAGTGTCACGGCAGCGCTCAGGGAACAGAACACAGGTCCAACCCTGAGAACCTGAGTAGACGTTATGGGACTAACGGAGTCTAAAGGCTTAGGCCGGGCCCGACACAAACACTTACCTACTGTGTCTGCTGTCTCCGTCACTGTGTACTGGAAAACAAGAGCTTTGGTGGAGACAGTGGATATGAGGGGTACCCCTGGGATGATACCTAGGCCCAGGCTTTTTGTTACATATCTCGTGTTTGTTTTCGGTTTTGGTCATGTTGAAACAACACTGCATCACTCACAATATTCCTCTTGTGTTCTCTCCTCTCCCATGTCCTCTTCCAGTCTTTTCTCTGAAGTAGTTCCCAACACCAAGCAGCAATAACTGTGAGGAAAAGTGGGTGAGGGGGCATTAATCTTTTTGACAAAAGAAGGGCCTTGTGATAAAAGAATTTTCTCGCGTGCGAGTATCCGCTCCGCTGGCATTGCATGACAAACAAAGCAAGTGATTGCCATCAGCTGTCACGAGGCAGAAGATGAAACGCTTTCTCAAGACGGATGAAGAGAGTAACTCTTACTGTTGCACTTGTAGTGCCACCTGACTCTCCCGTTTGATCTCGGTTGACACTCATGTCTTTGTCAGGTACGACAACAACAGAGAGGTTGTTGGCACATTTTCTTTGTATTTCAATGTGTGCCTGTGCTGGCATGAGTTATTATTTGTGTACTGTATGTGAACATGTTAGCTTCTATCTGCTTTCTTATCTTCATACACTATACAACTATTTGCAACTTCCAAAGGTGTATAAAAATACCTCTTACCTGTAAAAAATGTTTAAGGTTTGCCTGCCTTTGAATAATTTAAATGACTCATCAGATAATATTACTTTTTCAAATATAAAACTTCTATAATCTTAAATACAGTTTACTCTGATTTAAGCCATATTTTTGCCAGAGCGCCTTTTTCTTTTTACCAAATGAGCAACCCTGCATACTTTAAAATGTAAATTGGATATGTTTTGAATTAATTTTGGATCGATCCGAGAGATGCCAAAATATGTACTGCTATATCTGGTCAGTTAGCATTAGGTAACACCCTCACATATTTAAATCTGCTTCATTATAGCGTTCATCGTGTATATGGCCCACTATCTTGCACTCGCCATGCATATTGGCTCAGGGAAAAGCCTAACTAAGGCAAGCTGATATAATCATTAAGATAAGCTGACTGCAGACCCTGAGGTGAGTCTTCATGGTCGCGTTGTGTAATAGTAATAGCAGGGTTCCTCCACGAACAGGGATTGTGGAGCAGGGGAATCTCTAATTGCTCCAATTATCAAGGGAAACCTGCATTCCTGCAGGTGGTAGAGTGAGCGGCCGGTGTTATGACAGTAACCATGCTATTAGCTGCTCATTAGATTACAACACTACAAATAAGTGGAGCTCAATTTCACCCGACCTTCGCATGAAAACAAAAAAAGGATGTAGCAAAGCATCATTTATATAGCACTTCTTTAGACAGTTGCGAAGTGCTTTACACACACACATTTATTCATGAATAAAGTAGACATCGAGTACGATATAAAACACACAACAATGAAAGAACACCCAAAATGAACAAAAACATATGACAGGTATCATGTTCAAGAAAAAGGCTTTTCTGTACAGATATCTTTATTATAGTCACCTAAAACAGTCCAAAAATGGTACTATAATACTTGTGGCTAAGACGGCAAGGCTGTGATGACTTTTTGTTTGCATTTTGAGTGTGGAAAAACTTGAGGATTGGAGTTGTCGTGGAGATAAATGAGGATCAAAAAGATCAGATAACAAGTCAATGCGTCACATGTAATCAACAGGATCTTGCAGTTTATTCTGACTTTAACGTAATGCTATGCAAACAGTTTATGGCAGCCCTGCTGAGACATGCATAGAAGAGATTTGCATTGAGTTGAAGGATGCTACTTGTTACTACCTTTTGTCAAACAAGGATAGAGGCTTCTTAAACGTCCAATAAGGGAGGCGTGGTTTTGGGTGGGGTGATTTATTAGTTCTCCTGTCAACGACACCACTGGCAGAGAACATTGTGTCTCGCTGGATCACGGCCAATGCAATCAAAAACTCAAATAGATGAACTGTATCCTATTAAAGGTGGGGTAGGTAAGTTTCAGAAACCGGCTCGAGATACACTTTTTGTTATATTCCATGGAATGCTTCCACCGAGGTCTTCAAAACCGGCCTTAAGACCCTCTTCTTTCGGCAGGCCTTCCAATAAACTTTGAGCATGGTACACCTGGAGTACTGCCATTTTTATCGCTATCTCCGACTTTTATTTTTGTACTCTATTTTATTTTTTGATTTCTTCTTATTATTATTATTATTACAATTATTTGTTTAATCTCTCAAAGTGTATCAGTATCCCTTGTTGTGAAGCACTTCGAGATTTGTCTTGGCAGATGAGAAGCGCTATATGAATTAAATATATTATTATTATTATTAATGCTCTTAACATCCCGATTCTTTCACACACAGTGACGTCACGAGCTACCCACAATGCAACACGCGCCATATATATATATATATATATATAAATACGCCATTTTCCTGGTGGTGCTAATATCCTGGAAGTGCAAATATAAACAGCTAGCTAACGTAGCCAGGCAGAGCGCACTAGGTTTTTTTTCTGAATTAACGACCGAAGAAATCGCTGCATGTCTTCGGATTACATCTCTGGACTTGAGGGGTGTGCTCTAGGTCGTTACCAGCGTAAACTAGAGCTGTGTGGGTTGTCGGATTGCCCTTACAGACTGCCTGCAGATGTATGGAAAAACGACAGTGGCCTTCGTCGATTTTGGCTGCATCTATGTCTAATTTCTGGAAACACCAGGTGAATACCCCACTTGTCACAATAATATTATCATGCCATTGCATATATGTGGTATTTTAGAGTTGACTAGATGTTGATTAAGGCAATAGACTATGATATTCAGTACAGGAAGCTTAGCAACACCTAGACGGTGTACGGCTGCTTGCACCTCGCGTACAACGGCGGATACCGGAAGTACGGTGTCGCGCTCGGCCCAATACCTGTATGTGTGTGTGAAAGAATGGCAATGAATATCTGAAGTGCTTTGACAAAAAATCCATCTGTGGAAGCCGTCTAAACGGATTGGATTGCCGCCCTGTCAGTCAGCCTTCCATCTCGTGCACGCACAAATGTATCTCGTGCCCTCATTGGGCGTGCATTGCAGCAGTACTTCAACGACTCGCCAGCAACAGGCGGCCACTTTCACCAGTCTGCTGACATGTTCATGTTCATGTGTGTTGGAGGAGGTGCTCTGTAAGGAAGTCTGAAGGAAGGGGCGGATTCTTTTCGGCTGTGTACTTTCAAATTATAGTGCACTCGAGCCGGTTTCTGAAACGTACCTAACCCCACCTTTAAGTTCAAGTAGCGCTCAAAGCCATGTTCCTTCAACAGTTATGTCTTTGTTGTACCGCCGACTTGTTGCTCAATATGAACTCAAATGTTTATTTTTTACTTGCAACACGAAATGAATATGTACTTTGTGTTTTTGATCACATGGATTTAAATATTCCCAATTTGCATATTTATTTCTTATAACAACAATCACACCACATGCACCTATAGGTTCAAGAGGTGTCGCAGCACTGGAAGTGTCAAGGCTAATGTCGTGGCTTAGCCTCGGCCATATCATGTCGCACTGTGAGGTGTCGCTGATGCATTATTTATCACCTGGCTCCCTTATCACTTAAGGTAGGATTTAAGGCTCTGGTGTAGCTGGCAGCACACATAAGAAATAGAAACAAAGCATGTCCATACCGCACTCACTGACACTTACTTCCGCTGTCCTGTCTTTCCTATGCCTATACACTTCAAATAATTGTTGTAAATTAGCAGTACACGAGTCTACGGGTGATCACCGCACAGTCAAAACCAGATATTAGTCACTGTCCAAGTAGCGGGCTTCAGTGGAGGCCGTGGGGAGACACGCTCTCTTGGGTTGAAGACGTTACAAAGTAGTGTTAGGCAGGAGGTCTTAGAGGAACTAATGGACGGAGTTGAGGGGTTTCAGAGTCGTCGTGAATTATTAAACACGATCAAGTTTCCCGCGTTCCTCTTGTACACAAACGCTCGGCCACATGGGAGCAGGACTCTGGTGGTTCCTCTTGCACGGCGGAAAGGAAACCAACACCTTTAATCCCTACAAGGTGTAGAAGAGCGGAGGATCCCACTGCTGAGACCCGAGTGTGTTTGGGATGTTTTGTTCCCACACGTGCAAAGACGTGCGTGTACCGTATACCGGTGGTTATGGCATAGGGATGGTTCATAAGCACCAATCTATTATGCATATATCCGTCTTTATCTTTTACATTTTTGAGTTTGTGTTAAGATCTCTATAGCGTACAATGGACTGTACGGTTACAACATAGACTTTGAAAGATGATCACACGTTTTAATATTTATTTTATATGTTGGGCTTCTTCCCGAGGTTATGTAAAGTGAATGTGATTTCCTCTCCTGACCTGAAGAGGCTCTTTATGCTTAGCTGAGTGTATTTGAGAGAAGGTACAATGCAAATGTAATAAACACTTGAAAAAAGCAGATGCTATTTTTCATATAGTTTCATAAAGGTGCTTTTTAAAAGACCTCGTAAAAACATGCCAAAAAACATGGCAGTTTTATTGAAAACAGGAAACAGTCGTGTACTTTAGTGTTGACTTGTTGACGTTGTAAACAAGCAGCAGGGTACAGTACAGTACAGTACAGCAGCAGTGAGAGTTGACAATATGTGAATCATCCTTTGTTATAATTGGTTACCGACAGATACGTGTTTAGTCGTCTGATGGGAATGGTGAGTTATAGCGTTCTCTCAAACCTCCGACAGAGGAGCCTGACTTGCTGAAGGCATTTCTCCGCTGAGGAATAGTCTCCTTTCTATAGACCCTGTAGTGCCATAAACAGTATTTGTTCTTCAGTTAATATCGGGTACAAGTTGACGACGTTGCATACCAAGCCCGCTTTTGCATGTTTTAGAAGGTCATCCCAACTTAGAATAGAATATCTCCAGAGAGTGCATTTGTTTCTTGTCTTATTTGGTGGTTGTTTTGGAAAATAAACGTGACCTTTTCCGTGCATTTCCATTGAAAAGCTGCGGTTTATTCAAGCTGTGTTTAATTTATGAAACTTTAGCCACAGCATTACAAAGTTGCAAACACAACAATGACACATTATGGCATTCTTCCGTTAAGCATGGGCCTAGCCTACGTTATGAACATTTCAAATATAAGTGAAACACATGTTGTTGATGTATTGAGGCAAAACAAAGTTGTCAGTAAATAGATATCTGCCTATAGCTAACCAATAAGTGATCCAAAGTCAACATAACACTTAAAAAGAAACCAATAATTTGCATTCGGTAGTTGGTTTTTGCAATTGCGATACGAAGGACATTAAAAAAATATATATTTATAGACATATTTATATTCTTTTGACAATATTGTGAATTGCTCAGGATTTATTAGGATAATAACAGATGACGATGACCTACATTTCTTTTTGGAAACAACCCTCTAATCTAATCTAATTGCCACGCATGGTACTTATTTTTGTTTTAATCTATATGGGTGTTAACACCTTAAATTGTATGATCTTTTAATTGGTGTCATTCTGATTTAATTGTTTAATATAATTAATGTTCGGTTAGATACTTAGCACTTGGCATTGGTACAGGAACACACATGTCACGCAAGGACATTTTTGTAATTATCGGAGCCTGTGACCTAAATTCCTATCTGTTCGCTTGGCTTTCATGATCAAAGCCTGATGAACTGAAAAGTAAATCAAAGCAGCTTCAATAGATAGAGCACACTCCAAAACCACATGACATTTTGATGACTTCAGAAGTGTCGATGCGGACTTTTCTGACCATGAGAAGCACTTTGTCTTCGTTAGCTCATGGTGTAAAGAAGGGGCTGGTTTGGGCATATTGGCTCCAGGGTGCAATGGAAAATCCCATCCTGTCCGATGTGTTTCCCTGGCAGTGAGGTCATGTAGTCTACCTCACCACCGGCCTGAAGCCTGATGACTGACGCATTTTAATTCACCGGGTGCCATCACTGGGTGGCAGTGTTGAGCCAGAGAGACGGCGGAGGGAAGAGAGGAAGAATCTGTCTTGCACATACAGTACCGTGTGTCTGGATGAACGTGTTACTCATAAACAACATGCAGGATATACACGCTGGGAGCTTCCGTGCACATTTGGTTATATCCTGACCACCTGTCATCTTCAGGTGTAAAGACAGTCGGCATACAGGCTCCCCCAAACACCCGGACCTCTCCTCACTGAGTGACCCCATTGTTCCCCTGTTGCTCTGTGAGTGACTGTGAGCATTGTGCGTTGCCTCTGAATGCGAGGGTCCTACCTGTCACCAGCTATAGCCTAGAGGACAAGCCCCTGTCTCTACTTTGTTACCGCAGTGACAGGGGGACAAGGAGAGACTTCCAAGAGAACCTTGTTTGGGCGATCACATGATGATGAAGTGACCTGGTCTGGATTCACAAGTGTCGATGGCGGCTGTCAGCGCTTGTTTGATGGGTGGCTGTCCCTCAAATGGGTCGGTGAATTGATTGTTAGACATGAAAGACACTATAAACCCTTCCTGTGAGACTACTTTTTGGGGATTATTCTGTTTTAATTTGATTTGGATGGACCATCAAATCATATGCAGTGGGACGGGCAAATTACTTTGAAGTGTGGAGTTACTGTAAACAAATTACATGGCAATTTCAGTATAAACGAATCCATTAAATTACAATAAATGAGTGAAGGACTTTGCTTTTGGTATGCAATCTAACATTTTCAATCTGAAAACGGAACTCAAAACTACATTATACATAAATCATCATAAAAAAAAAAAATATGAGAAAAGTTACCATTAACAAACCTGGCAGCCTCTGGGTTAATTGACTACAATCCATTTTCTAAAGTTAATAGTAATACAGGTTATTTTGAAAACACTTTTACACATTTTAGGATTTTACTGACTTTGATTTTAAACCACATTTTAAAGGCATTATCAAAAAGGAATAAAATAGTCCATGACAAAGTCTCTATAATCGAATGCATCTTTGAAAAAAGTTATCCGGGCTGTTTTCAATATTTCATTTCTTGTAATCTTATTGTCATCCTGATTACATGCAATCCATTCCTGCCCCACCAGGATTGTGCGAGTGTCGTGTTTTCCTTTATGTTCACAATATTATGTTCCACATGTCCACGTCTTCGCCTCCTTAAGTCCTGACCCTTTGCACACTTTTGTAAACCTCTCTGTCTCCGTCGTTCTAGAGTGGAGACATGCCCAGCGCTCCTTAATGGCCCTTTGTTCAACCTGCAGGCCCACAGGTCAGGGGTCAACTGCACCTGAGGCCGATTCCCACAAACAAAAGCTCTGTGTTTACTGGCACCAGGCCACCACTTCCCTGTCTCCTGCAGGGGGGGGGGGCACACATAGGTCAACAAGACGGGGTGGTAACGGGGGTAAAAAACTGGGTGCTTTAACTGTATTTGTGTCCAAATGTCAATGCATTTGTGCAACATTTAAAATCATGACATAGTAAAAGGATTTATAGCTGTGTGTTAGTACTTTGTAATTATAGGAGGTCAGTTCTCCTGGATTTAATGTTTATGGGATGAAGAAGAACAAATCTGGAGCTTGAGATGTTTCCACGTTAAAAGAAATCACAGCCTGAGCTCACAGGAAGTTTGTTATTTCTTGCATGAAAATAAAAGTCTACTTTTTTTATCGGATATAAACAAAAAGGAAGCGGACTGTGTGGGCTCAGCCAGGGTGGTATGTTGCAGTAGAGAAAACAAAGCCATGTCCAAAACCTCACCATAACCTCAACCACCCAAACCAAATCTAATCCAACTTCAACCCAATACATCTCAATCAAAACTTAAAAATGTGGTGTGGCATCTCAATTCTCTTAAAAACAATGTTTTCACCATTTTTTTTTCACCAAGTAAATATTGCTACACTAAGCATAAATAAGTCTGCGACACGATCGCACGACAATCTAATTAATTATCTGCAATTGATAGACGAAGAACATGTTTGACGGGATTGGTTAGTATCAAAACTCCGCACTGCGTCCAACACAAATATCATGCACTGCTCTCTAACCCCGAGCATGGAAACGAGACGGGAAGGACGGCCATTCGCAGCTCGTCTGGCACCGAGTCAAGGATGGCAGTTTGGAATCTTTAAGCTGCCACACATCTGCCCTCAGACGGAGCAGAAGGCGGCCCACTGACCAGATTGGACCCTGAGACTGAATAGAATAAGCAGTTGGGAGCTGCGAGAGGACTGGGTGGTGTTTGGGATGGGTGGGGGAGGGGTTGTTGAAGTTTCTACCTGTCAGGACATGAGCAGAGCAGGTGAACCCCCGTCCCCAAGGACCTGCCACACACACACACACGCACACACACACACACGCACGCACACACACACACACACACACACACACACACACACACACACACACACACACACACACACACACACACACACACACACACACACACACACACACACACACACACACACACACACACACACACACACACACACAGGGCCAACCCCCTCCACCTGTCACTCGGATTGGGAACCAGCAGGGTGCCGCCCTCAATCCATCCCACCCTCTTTCACCGACTCCGTCTCCGTTACTCCCCCTTTTTCCATCCCATCCTGTCAAAGTAGCTCGAGGCTACTGGTACTGTACCTCTTTCTGTGCCCCCCCCCCCTTTTAACTTCTCTGCATTAAGCTGGCGTCTGTTTTTAAGGTGCATTCAGTTAAGTTGTGTAAATGTTATTTATTTTTGATCCCTCAGTCCGGAGAACAGCTGCTTATTTTGACACGTTTGTATCAGTTGATGTTCATTTTAAGGCTTGAAAAAGGTCAACTAAATGCTGTTGTAATTTAAAAACATCAGGCTCATGACATGTTCTGCCTTTGTGGTACACAATGTGCATCCTCACTCAGTATGTTTTGCATCCTGATTTTTCCCCGACAGTGGTTTGTAGCAAATAGGAAAACTGCTCAGTTAGTGTCAGCAGCAACATCTGCCACTTTTAAGACAAATAAAAGAAGCAAAAACAACATTAACATAAAAATAGAACCGAAAAACAACACCACAGTTCTGCCCACACTCTTTGACTAACCAGGGATCTCTCGGGACCGGTGGCACATACACACCACAACTGCTAAGCTCCAAACTGAAATATGGCTTTCATTTATTATTGAATACTTAATGCCGTAATAGCCAAAGCTAAAACTGTTGGCTAAAACATCTTGGAAATTAAGCTCTGCCAACAAGTGATATGTGTTTTTTCATAGACTGTATATGTTTAAGGAAAAACGTTGTAGTGGAGGGATGATGTTTGCGTCGTTTTGCCACTCGGTTAACAGTGTATCGGCCCGTCCACACAGCGGCGTGCGTTGAAGCTTCCAACGCTTCACCATTCACTTTGAATGGGGTGACGTCACTTTTAGCCGAACTGCATCGTGGGAAGCGACGTGGAGCGTTGCTGGCGTGGCTCGCTGCAAAAGTTGAGCAATGTTCAACTTTTGACGCCTCGGCAGAAGCGTCAGCCAATCGAATCATATGCCAGTACAAGCTCTCGCCAATCAAACCGCTGCTTGTGTGTCAGGGGCGGGAGATTCATGTGATTGGTTGTTGGTCGAGTGTCGGACACGGCAAGCGCCAACGCACGCCGCTGTGTGGACGGGCCGTATCTGTTAGCCGACAAGTATTGGGCTTTTATTGGCTGATTGTTTCGGAGATGCATTTCCGCCCATGTGTCCCGCCTCTTTATCTCCACTGTTTACCTGCACGCAGCCAGCGCCTGATCAAATGTGTTCAATAACTATCACGCTATAAACACAAACCAGAACCCTTCAAAATCCCTTCCCTCATCATTCAATGCATCGGTGCAATCGTAAAGTAGCCTTGAACTTCTCTCCAATTGTAATGACTTTCTTTAATAAATAACAATCTGTTTGAATGTTTACTTTGCCGCCAGGCGGATTACTGGTGTTTGCACAGACTCAAACGTGAGTCACAGATGGGACTGTTCTTGTTAAATCCTGAGCGTTTTGATTTGGAAATAAAGCCGGTGCCTTCTTTGAATTCATAGTAATTACCGACAGTGCATTCAACCACAGTGTGAACAGCACATATTGAGTATTGGAAAGTCATGCTGGTTTACATTTCCAGCCACGCTTTGTAAATGTAAGAAAAGCGGCGTCCCCCTTTCTCACGTCTTCCTGGTGACTCCCAGTTTACTCTCCCACTGGAGCTGACTGTGGTTATACTGGGAAGCCTCGGTGTGCATTTGTTTCAAACCTGCCAGTGTGCAGCAGTTATAGGAAATGGCAAACATGCTTGGTTGAGTTTCACTAAATAAATAGTGGTTGAGATAATAAATAATATTTGGTCTATATATGACAACCATGGATGAGTCACCCCGCTTGGCACGGTCTGACTCACCTCGACCGCGCCGCTGAAACCTGTTGTGATGAGTCGTCTGCCAACTGCACGCAAACGCCCTCTGTAAACACTCGGGTTGTTTTACGAACAATTTGTGTACAACTGGCATCATAAGACATAATGGGTGTATTTGAAATGGGATGCTATCGGAAGCTTTAAAATAAGGGCCCAGACACCCACATCGAGAATTGGAGGAAGTTTGTGCGTTATACTGAGTCCCCAGAGTCCCCCGTGTTCAAGCTTACCTTGCGCATGTAGTTTACAGAATTTGAACTGATTTGTTTTTTATCAAACATTTTTATAAGAATGTCTTTGTGTTTTTATTTGGTGTAGTGGCCCAAAGGCATAAAGGGACCTGCATGTTAACATGATGCCTGCGCAGCTACCTGAGGGGCTGGCTGTTTTACACGGCCTTTTAAAGGTTTCTGTGGGATTAAAAAGAGGTTAGGCACACACACACACACACACACACACACACACACCACACTGCTATTTCCCTTAGGCGGGAGAGGAACCTTTCCACTCTGTGCTCATGCTGCACACTAGTCACGCGAGCCCCGTCAGAGAATCCTACACACACACACACACACACACACACACACACACACACACACACACACACACACACACACACACACACACACACACACACACACACACACACACACACACACACACACACACACACACACACACACACACACACACACACACACACACACACACACACACACACACACACACAGTCACAGGTAAACACAGTCACAGGTAAACAACCAGAAGAAACCCAAAGTGAGTCAGAGGGAGCCGTTCAGGATGGTTGATGCTCCCATTGTGTCGGGCTTCACTTTGTGGTTTATGTGGTTATTTATGCAGCCTTTGTTTCCCAGATTATGTTGCATGTGTGAGGATATCTGTTATTTTAAGGCTCCTATAACCTGTGAAAACATTGTGGCATGAATGGGGAAGTCTGTATTTTGCAATGCAGAATTAAATATTGGCACGATAGCCAGTGGACACGGATGCTGGATAACAACCGCATAGTAGCAACAACCCTTCACTACTGGCATTCTGCTTTGTTTAGGTTAATGGCGTGTGTGATAACGCTGCAGACTGACAGTGAGAGTGTCAGAGATATAAAGCAGGAGCCTATTGACGAAGGACGCATGCTTCAGAACAGGCTGCAGGGCTTTGCTGGATGACTGAAAGGAGAGACCTTTAAAACTAAAGCTCCTGAAACACACACATACTCACAATGCAAAATGAATAGGAGAGAAATCTGCAAATCCGTCCCTTACCCATCTCTTCATCTCGTGATAACGTTGTTCTTCTTCTGCGTAGCCGTTTATGACGCACGTAATCTGGCAACTTTAATTCAAGCCGATCACTGGCAGACAAAAGCTCTCAGGCTTTGTCTCTCATCGTCTCATCCACCCACGAACCAAGCCAAACTGCCACAGCGGGCGGTGTGTGTGTGTGTGTGTGTGTGTGTGTGTGTGTGTGTGTGTGTGTGTGTGTGTGTGTGTGTGTGTGTGTGTGTGTGTGTGTGTGTGTGTGTGTGTGTGTGTGTGTGTGTGTGTGTGTGTGTGTGTGTGTGTGTGTGTGTGTGTGTGTGTGTGTGTGTGTGTGTGTGTGTGTGTGTGTGTGTGTGTGTGTGTGTGTGTGTGTGTGTGTGTGTGTGTGTGTGTGTGTGTGTGTGTGTGTGTGTGTGTGGAGGTCAGGCACTGTCTTATTTTAAGTCCAAATGTCCTTGGTTTCCAGATCTTAAGTTTGCTTGCCAGGTGTGGGGTTTAGACCCTCTGAATTCCAGAGCGGTGTAAATGCTCTCAGATGCTCGAGGGGTTAAAATGTGCGGGGGTTAGGTGTGCTGCATGGGGTCCTGCAACCTCGGGTGGTGTGCAAAAAGCAAAATAACCCAGACAACTGGTGTGTACGCGACACAACTCCTGAGTCTCCTCGTGTGATCAGTGGCACAAGGGATGAGACTTTTGTAGCAACGGCATGGATTTGTAGTTATCGTGGCCCCAAGAAGTCAACCGCACGATGTGGCAGAAGCACATTGGACCCTCATAAGTCTTGAAAATGGCTTTATGGTAACTCTGTGTGCCCGCTGTTCCTGGAAGGCCCACTCAAACTGTCCGACGCTATTCCATGACAGAAAGCAATTAGGCAGTAACACATTTCTTCTCGGTAGTCGGAGCATTCATTCATTTGGAATGAGACGAAGCAAGATGTCTCTGTTCAGAACATCCAGTATGGCTGCAATGCAAAGCTGCCTAGTTCATACACAGTGTGCAGGAAGTGATTAACAGTGAAAGATCAAAGGCGGTGGACAGGATAAACATTCTTCCCCGGGACCCTACTCCTCCGGGGTATACAGCACCACTTCCTCTTTTTACAGACTGACTGCTGCCTCCACTGCCGCAGCGCAGCGCACACATTGTCACCACATGAGGCACTGACTCACAATACTGTGTGTGTGTGTGTGTGTGTGTGTGTGTGTGTGTGTGTGTGTGTGTGTGTGTGTGTGTGTGTGTGTGTGTGTGTGTGTGTGTGTGTGTGTGTGTGTGTGTGTGTGTGTGACAGGAAGAGAGATAGAGAGATAAAGAAGGAGACAAGGGAGGAGGCGATGTGTCTGTGTGTTGGGGGGAGCGTGTAGGACTCTCGAGAGCCGAGGCAACATGCAAGCTGCACTTAGGGTTTGAAAATGATTTTGTTGTCCAGATCAGTTTGTTGGGCTCCGTTTATGCTAATTTCCCCAAGTGACGCTCTCACTGGCGCACAGCTGTTTAAAGGACTGCCATTGGGAGTCGATTATGACCCGAGCAGCTGCAAAGGAGAGGAGAGGCAGGAAGGGATGGAAACCCTCTCTGATGTCAGCACGCCGGAGAACTACAGTAATGCAAATTTGAACCGTGTGTGTGTGTGTGTGTGTGTGTGTGTGTGTGTGTGTGTGTGTGTGTGTGTGTGTGTGTGTGTGTGTGTGTGTGTGTGTGTGTGTGTGTGTGTGTGTGTGTGTGTGTGTGTGTGTGTGGGTGTGTGTGGTGTGTGTGTGTGTGTGTGTGTGTGTGTGTGTGTGTGTGTGTGTGTGTGTGTGTGTGTGTGTGTGTGTGTGTGTGTGTGTGTGTGTGTGTGTGTGTGTCCTAGCATTACTATACTTGTGGGGACCTATTATCTGTTTACATAGTCACGTGTGGGGACTCGCCTCCCTTATGGGGACAACATGGGGAATCATTCATTTTAGGGTGAAGACTTGGTTAGGTGTGTGTGTGTGTTACATTTTCAGCTATTTTAAAACATACAATACCTTTGGCTAAGCCAGGGTATGTTTCTTTTCTTTCTTCGTTTCGCCTTGGCTACAGAAGTAGTTTTACTTTTAGTATTTCCCGGCAGATTGAGACAATTTTTCCATTTGCAAATGCATTTCATATTCTTGCGAACTGAAAGAATCTTTGCCTATTATTAACGGGTTTTACTACTACTTTGAAACAAAGAAATTCTCTATAACATTGAGTATAGATATTAAACAACTGACATTAAATTGTAAAAAAAATCTTGGTAAAAAAATGGCACCAAGTCAAATTGGAAAATAATATTATATTTTCTTTTGTTGTGTGACGCTGCAGAGTTAAAGGCGTTAGAATCGATGGTGTTGCTATCTGTCGACATGTCCCAGACTATCAGAAAGAGGGTTTAACAAGGGTTCAATATAACATCAGTTTACATATTAGACACCTTGTACAAAGTTGGCATTGAACCATCACATAACCGTGACCTTGACCCGAATACCTGCAAACATTCTCCTAATAACAACAATAACCTTATAATAAAGAGAATCCATGATTTTGTTATTCTGTCAGCAGTTGATAAACACACAACATCATATGACAGCTTCTCTTATGAATCCAGTTTGAACCTTTTGATGTTAAATCTGTGTTTACATCACTATGAAGGCATTCCTTGTTGAATGGGGGTCTATCGGTGCCCCCCCGCCAACCTGAGGTGAAACATAACCTCCTCTCGGGCTCACTGGATGGCAGATCAGAGGCCCTCGAGATCAAAAAGAGACAATTATCCTCAATTGAAGGCTGACAGGAAGAACAAACGCTTCATAAGTGGTGCAGGGGTCTTTCTTCTTCCGTGGGTGGGGGGATTAATCCACTGACGGGGGGCCGAAGGAATGACCAGGTCAGCCTCGTAGCCAGGTGAAGGACCCCACAACCCGAATCTGAATTACAGGACGATGGCTGAGTGATCAGAGGGTCTGCACGTGGAAAGCCCCTTTCATGAGGTCCAGGTTGCTCTTCGACGGTGTGGCCCAGGACTAAGAATACAGCGTTGGACCTTCTTGTTGCTTTGAAGCCGGAGTCTCAGGGACAACGTCTTTGTGTCGGGTTGGATGATGGCTCCAGCAGCCTTTGCTGTGGTATAAGCCACGAACGCAGAATCCAAATGTGGGTTTAAAAATAGCGAGGCCTCTGGGTGTGTGGCGTGCTCTCGCTGTTTCTCTTGGCAGATTGAGGTTAACACATATTGGCCGTAATCCACTTCACATGCGAAGCTACATGACGCGACTCCACGTCTTGTTGCAGCCTGCCAGCTATTCTCATAGTCAATCACATCTGACTGCGAACACATTGATGAGGCAGCGATATTGACTGAGGGATATCAATTGTTAAGCTGCTGTCCCTGATGCAACAAACAAAAGATTTCCCTCTACATCGTTGCCAGATCTCAGCTTTTTGTCCACATATTGGTTACAAACGAGCCTCATTTGGAGCGATAGAGAAATGCACATATGGCTTTTAGTGCGAGACCCGCGTTTGGCCTCTCTGTCTGCCATTACAAAACATTTAATCTGATAGAATCATTTGTCTTTGCGTCTGAGGCTGTGCAAGTCCAAGGGCAGCTTCCCTCCATCTAATTGGTCGAGAGGATCATTGACATCACACAGGGTCAGAGGTCAGTCTGGGATAACCTTGCAGGTTCTTTGGTGCCAAGTTGTGTTTGAGAGTTGCCAGGTGTGAACAGCTTCCCTTGTTGTTCTTGTGCTGATGAACATCTGTGCCGGACGGAGAGCCAGTGCAGGGAGACGGACTCATTCCGAGGCCGGGGGCGGAGTTTAGAGGAACTCGTGGGCTGGAGAAGGGGAATGGGAATTGAACGTTTCTGTGCTAGCACGCATCAAAGGTTTGTTTCATACCGTTTTGAAACATTCCTGACAATCGTCCGTCATAGAGAACAACTGAAATGTGTAAAGACACCTTGAAGAAGCCATGTGTTGAGCGTTTGACTTGGATTGCACCAACTAAACATGAATCCATGGCTCAGTTTGTGAGGCAGCTTTTGGCTATCAACGGTCAAATTGCATTGTGGGTAATGTAATTTAAGAAGAATACTTTGATAAAAAAGCTCACGTTGTGCTACATCGATTCTAATATTGACCTTTTTTTGCGCATGTCTTTTGTATACAGTCTTTAGGAATGTGAAAGCCTGCTGCTATGCCGATCTATGGCACCTTGATAACAAGGCTTTTACAAGGCCACCGAGGTCCACGTGACTTTGCAGGAATTGTGACACCATTTCCAAAGGCGGTGATTAATGAAAGGTGAATTTAATAGCAGATTTTAAAGACAAAACACATTGCAATCTATCCAGGTTAATAGAGAGCAACCTGTGTGATATTAAAATCTCTGACTTTGGCTACTGTACCTTTTTTAAACCATTAATTTGCTTCAGTACACCCCTCTGGCAGCTTGGTGTGCATATTCAGTATTTGTGAAAACTAGTTTGTGTGATGTTTTAATTAAGGGATGCATGAAGTTCCACTTTGTAAACATTTCCGTTACAAGTAGGCTAAGTTTGAACCAACAAAGACCTGCTGCAACTGTTGCATCCTGGGTCTAAAGACACTGGAAGCATTTAGCCTCCTCTCGATATAAATAGACAGAATTTACTCACATCTAGTTTACTCTACAATGGCCTACCTCTGCGCCTGACCCCTAACATAAACACAACATGCTCCTTTCCCCCGTGGCCCAGAGGGGTGCAGGTGGTCCACATGGACATCTCTGTACGGGCTCTGACCCGGGGTCAAAGGTCAGACCCCTCAAATGATGCCCTTCCTTGCCGCCCATAATTGCCCTGTTTATTTTTAGTCCACACTGGGCCGTGTTGGGCTATTAAAAGAAATACGAACATGAGGCTGTGTGCTAATTACCGAAGGGCCAGCAGACCCTCACTTTCCCTCAATTGCTACCATATGCCAGCCCACTCAGAGAGGAGAGCTCATCTGTCACCTTCACTGTCTCTCTGAGGCTCGGCTGTTTGTGTAGCACTGCAGGATGGCACTCTGCTGCAAGTGTGTGTTATTAGAGGTAGAGAAATGTGCTTTGTGGATACATGTTGATTAAAGATGTCCACCGAGATATTTCGGTAATACTGGCATGTAAATCACCTTTTTGTCTGTTATTTAAATGAGTTTGGTTTCAATCACTGCCTTTTAGTTCATGTGTCGACAAAAAAAAATCTAATTTTTGTGATTATTTTGACTGATATTGCAAATACAATACAGTTTGCAATATGAGAGGTCATTACTTTTTTAAAGCGTATTTACATTTTCATTGAAAATTATATATAATTTATATATTTAAAAAAAAAAAATGGTAACATATCCGTTTAAATATTTCTCTGAATTTTTCTTACGTGAAATCGTTTTTAAAATATTTTTATTTTTGCCCCACTATACACCAAAGCATATTCCTTGTATGTGTAAACCTACCTGGCAATACACCTGTTTCTGATTCGGACCAATGATCATGGTTTGATCTGAACCAAATAAGGATTCTTTATTAAGTCTGTCGATGACGGTTTGTAGGCCGGGACTTCTCGACCGCACCACAAAAACACATTCAGATATTTTCACATATTTTGCATTTACCAAACACTGCGCTTTTCTGCAATGTGGATATTGCACTTGTTGCTTCCTCAGGACACACAAAACAATCAACAGATAATTACCACAGAGCCATTGCTGGCAAGTATCAGTGAATCTGGTTCGTGCATTTAAGGAAGCACTAAGTAATTGAGTCGCTTTAAACCTATTTGTGGTCAAAGCGAGGTTGAAATAAAGCAGCAGAGTTGTGAAGTTTACAAAGGTCTGATTGCTGTTGAATTAGCAGATGGGTCTGGACAAAGAGAGCACCAGCTTCTGTGTAGTCTTAGAGCTGCTGCAGACATTGGATATGACCATTAGAGATCTGTTATTGAAGTGAAAACGGTTCGATTCTTTATTGAATACAACCTTAATCTCTGATTGAAAACCAGGCCTGTTAATGTGAGACTTTGGATGTTAATTTGATGTCATTCTTTTTAATTTCCCCAGCATTCATGTGTTGATAAAGGGCCTTTTTAACTTTCTAGAAATCCCAACAAACCAGCCCTTTCATTTCGAAATGTTCTGATTCGCAGCTACTTGTTTTCCCGCCACCCTCTCGTCCCTCAATGCCAGCTTATGTTGCCGGCAACACGTGTGTCAGCAGTGAAGCCGGCGCTGTCATGGAGGTGTCTGGGTAATGTCAGAGAGCGCAGGCCCACCCGTCTCGCGCTGCCCTGATGGATTGGGTTTCCGCCGCACCTAGATGCACACAAACCTGCAACTTCCTGCAGAAATGAATCACTGCGTTTGGGGGAAATAGATATTCGCAGGAGAGCAATGCAATATACTACTTAGACCTGTGAGGCACGCTATGATGTGATGCTGCGTTTCCTGAGCAAATAAATTACGCTCTGAAATGTCAAAGACAGACCTGGGCATGGTCAGTCTCCAAAAGAGAAGTCTTAACACGAGGACGACTTGGATCTGGCAAGAATAAGAAACATTGATTATTTTCACTGTTGAGATTATATTGGTAGTTATTATAGTGTATTTATTTGTTTTTTTAAATGTTTTTTAGGCTCTTGATGCCAAGCTGATATCTAAATCTTTGGTTGTGGTAGTGTAGCATATTGGATCTGAATACTTAGATTTCACTGATATTTGAATCATCATTCATTACAGTAGTGAGTATGGGAATTTAGTTTGTGCTGGACGACAGGTCAACGTGAAAGCTTGTACTGCTTGTTCATTTTTATATATTTAAATTACCCTGTTGAAGTGTGGGGCAACACGTATATGAATAACTTAAAGCCTTTTATTATTTTACAGAAAAAGGCTCTGAGAATAATTCACAATGCACATCAACAAGAACACACAAATACACCATTTATTGATTCAGGGCAGTTAATAGTTCAAGATTTAATTAAATTAGGTGGGTGAGGTGATGTGCAACACCATTAACCTTTCTGTTGGTCGCTTGTTAGCAGACCCTTCACGCGATGGCAGAGCGAACAGGTACAGGCAGGGCCCATAATGATAGCCCTATTTAGACCCTCCAGAAAAACGCGGGCTAAAATCCTTGATTATGCGATCAAACATGCGGGGTTTTATGTGATTTTATGCGGTGAAATTGCGGGGAGTTGCGAAATATGCGGAAAAAATAAATATTGGGCTGTCTTATTTATTTATTCTCTCTCACACACAACCTGCCACTAACGTTACACCCCATTACTATTCAATTAAACACATTCAATGTGTATTTATTGTAAAAGCAATTGGGCTATTTTAATCACACTCTCTCTCTCTCACACACACACACACACACACACACACACACACACACACACACACACACACACACACACACACACTTACTTCTCCGCCTCATTCTGTTTTCATTTACTCGTTCGTTATCTGACCAGCTTCAATCTTGTAGGCTTCTCACCTCGTTTCTTGTAGTCCTCGAAAGGGTTTTGGAGGTTGATGCCTCGGTGAACGTGAGTTGTTTGGCTTTCTTGTCCGCAGCAGCAGAAAGCATTTTCGAATGTTTGAATGAATCAAAGTGGGTCGTCACCGTGGATTTTCTCTTATGCTCCAACACAGTTGCACGGGGTGCAGAATAGGTACTGCTTTGCCCGGTCTTTAGCAGAGATGTTCGTCGGTAAATGAGATGGATTAGATTTTTTCATCTTGGTCTTTTCTCTCTCTTGAGAGCTCCACACGTTCACTCTACGGTGTTGTTTACCTTCTGTGATGCGCGAGCTGATGACGTCGCGTCAACATCATCATCACTTCACATCAAGAGGAGTTAACTTTTCTTTCCTCAATTTTGTGTGGAAAAATGCGGGGATTATGCGGCCTTTTGATAAATATGCGGCCTTTTAAAAATCTGCGCCATTTTGCTGATTATGCGATAAATTCTGCGATCGCAGAATCGCGTTTTTCTGGAGGGTCTACCTATTGTTTAAATCTACTACCCACACATGAACATATGGAAATGGATTACTATTTAAAAAAAAAAAATGTATTTAGAAATGTATTTAGGAACCTATCCATGTGATTTTTAGTGGGGGTCGACCTCAAATCCTCTAGGGGGTCCAGGGGCATGCCCCCCCCCCCCCCCCCCCGGTAAGATTTAATTTTTTTGTTTTGGAGTTAAATTCATCAATCTGGTGCATTTTGAGGGGGAAATAAAGAGACTAGATCTATGGAAACACCTATATTAAACAGAACTGTATACATTTCAATAATCATAAAATCATGGCCATAACCAATAACATACCATTTCCAATATGAAAAAAACACTGAAACTTGTTTATTAATTTATTTTTGGTTCATTTATAGTTGTGAGTGTGTCTGTGCTCCTGAATCAGCCTCTCCTGTCTCCCTCCTCCTCCTCCTGCTCCTCTTTGAGGCAGCAGCAAAGACTAGTTTTCTCAAGTTTTAAAAGTGTATCTTACTTTTTTTCACCCAGTTAACTTTTTATTTATTTATTCATGCATATTTTACTAATCACATTACATTTCATTTAGCTGACGCTTTTATCCAAAGCGACTTATAATGACTGATTACAGGGACATTCTCCCTGGAGTAACTAATGGCGCATTTCCACTGCAGCGGGTAGCCCCGTTTAAGCGTCCTGGACCGTCCTCAAGCGGCCAGGCCAGTTTTTGGTGGCATTTCCATATAGCCTAGTACCGGCTAGCGGGTACTTTTTCCCTCTTTTTCCGGCCCCATAAAATCGTGGTTCTATCAGACCAGGCCAGGGCTGTGACGTCAACACTCGACTGCTGATTGGTCAGAGAGAATCGTCACAAGATCGCGCGCGAGATCATCCCTCGCGTCACATATATATCAAGAAGCAAGCTTGCAGCATTTTGTAAACGGAGGAGCTACAAAAATGGCAACGTCGAAGAAAAGCACACCGTGGTCGACCGAGGAGGTGACGACGTTCCTACATCTCATTGGGGATGATAAAATCCAGCGGGAGCTCGACGGAACAACGCGAAATGTGAAAGTGTTCCAGGATGTCTCTGCACAGATGTCCGAGCGCGGATTTTCGAGGACTTTCCTGCGATGTAGGGAAAACGGAACGGCTTTACTGGAGTCCCTGCAAGGTACGCTCACTTCTAACAAAGACGTCTATTTTATCCTTACATTAATGTTCGACAACCCGTGCTTTTATGGAGCCCCGGAGAGCTACATAGCTAGCTAAGGCAGATAGCCTAGGCAGATAGCCTTAGCTAGAGCTATTGTTTGCTAACACCATATGTGCCATTGTTTACGTTCAGTTTTTCTTTTCTATAGTTGTTGTTGCTATTTAGTATTGTGCTGCAGTAGTTTGTGGAATTAACAAGTCATGTTGCTGTTCTAGATGATTACATTGGGACTCGTGAGGAGGAACATTCCCGAACAACGGTTGATGGCAGTGTTCCGTCCACATCGTCATCGAATCCAGAACGGACCCCAGCCGAAGAATCGACACCGACTCAACCACCAACACCGAGTGCCATCACGACACCGCAGCGTGTGGTTCTAGGTAAGAAATAGAAATGGCAAAACGACTGGAATTGTTTTTTTAAACCATGGATCATCCATCGTCAGTAATTAAAATAAGCTATATCACTGTGTGGAAATCCTCTGTTACAAGTAAAGTCTTAGCTAGTAAGCAGCTAGTACAGTTGTGTGTGACATCCTATCCTATCATATACATACATTTATATTCATTATCAACAGGCTGGACATAATGTAATTCACTTTCACAATCATTGTAAACATCTAGGGCCAGAACTTTCTTTAGTTCACCTTACTGTTGTTCTGTTTATACATGTTATTCTTATATCCTTGTGTGACCTGTACCTGTCCTGTGTGTTTTCCTTATTGCTAATTATTATCTTATTGTCACCCAGGCAAGAGGAAACGAGGAGGAGAGGATCGGGCCCAGCAGGAACGGCACCATGACTGGGCAGCCGACGTGGCCCACGCTCCCTGATACTTCAAACAACCTTAATAGTTATTGTACATATTATATATTTTTTATCTAGTTAATTTTTAAATGCAACATTTGTACTTCCTTGTTTATTTATTTTCTTTAAAATGTTCATTTTATATTTACAATTCCATGTATATTTATGCTGGCTGCAATACAGTTTTACATTTTTTATTTGTATTGTTTAATGGCATGCCTTTTTGATACAACATTTGTATTTTTATACTGCCATCAATAAAGTACTTCTTTGACTTATCTTATTTCTTGTTGATAATGAATGGCACCCAACAGAAAAAAATCATAAACATACATGAATTTATAAAGCAATAACAAACACCAACAGTTAGGAAAAAGCCCCTTACTTTTAAGAGATTTAAAGCAAGAAATTGAGTTTGCTAGCTTGAGGTCCTCCTCTAAAACATTATTACATGTTTATTTTGTAATGGTATTAAGAATACATGATAAATACATAATACATGTAGAAATTGCTCAATTGTAATACCCTCGTTCTACTAGACTCAAACAACACATTCCTTATATATTTCAAAGACGAGAGAACAAAATAAACCTATAACCCATTCAAGCAAGCTTTTAACATGTCTAGAAGAAAGATTGAGGTTATATTTAATATATTATTTTATGTTGTGGATACTTTAGTCTCCATCCATGGTTACAATTGTCCACACTATTTTACACTTGCATTTATGAATATAGTGTTGCCGTGTTTTACACTTTAGTATTTATGTTTATAGTTAGCTTTGATATTCGCTTAATTGATTAGAAAGATTTTCTTTTCATGATCTGATATTTCCTCAAATGTCATTATGGGGCAGTACTTACTGGTGCTTGAATTTCAAATATTCAATTCAGATAATATTTGTTTAAAACATTTGACAAACACATGTATATGAAAAAAAAAGGATTTATTTATGTTCAATACAATGAATACAATACAATGCTTGCTGTGATCACTTTCCTTCTTGCTGTGATAACAAGCCACACACCAAGAAACAAGTAAACGATCGCTTCCACATCCTCCATTGTTGTGTGTGTTTTGTGAGTTGTGTCGCAATGAAGATGACGCCACTGCAGTTTTACCCAGCGTCGCTCCGACCAAAAAGCTGATCGCCCCGCCTACACTGCGTTGCTACCCCAGGTCCTAAACTGTAATGGAAATGCGCCACGGCCTCGGCCGGCCAGCGAGGCAGCCCGAGGCCTGAGCGAGGACGCTTAGGGACGCTTAAACGGGGCTACCCCGTTGCAGTGGAAATGCGCCATAAGTGCCTTACTCAAGGGCACACTAATGGTGGTGTTCCTGGCGGGATTTGAACCCACAGCCTTCCGATCTTCAGCCCACCTCACTATCCATTAGACCAATCACTACCCTCTCAAATGGAAATATGTGTTTACATAAATGGTGACCACACGTTTGAGACCCACTGAGAACTTAGACTAAGTTAACTATCTAAACACTCAGAGTCCTTTACCTCACCTGAGCTGAGCTTATCCCGAGCTTGAATGACACACAGAGACCAATCAAGGGCTTTGATTTATGATCTGTATGACAGTGGCCATGTCGGCAGGCCGCATCATGTGGACAGCCAGTCACCCTGTGTGAGGCAGGCCACTTAACAGGCCAGAAGGAGGCGAGATCAGTGCAAGGGAGCGAGGGATCATTGTCCACAAGTTAATCGATCGCAGATGGCGTCGTGGTCACGGACGAATAAAAAAAAAAAATTATAAAAAAAAAAAACCTAAATGGGTCGCGAAATATACTTGGGCGGCCGTTAATATACCTGGGCGGCCCGCCCAAGTATAGTCTATGTGTGGGAAACCCTGAATGTTAATAAATGAAAGACTGAACATGCACAAATATGCAGTAAATTAACCTATTATTTTACACATCAAAATGGTTTGATGGTTACCTCAAGTTGTCACTACCGTACTTTTCGGACTATAAAGCGCACCTGCATATAAGCCGCAGCAGCTAAATTGTCCGTCTGTCTTGCTCTCGTTCTGTCTCTCGGTTCCACTTTTACTTTGGCGCGCTACCTGTCTCACTCTTTTCCGGCCTCCAGCTTTTCCTGCTGGAGCCCGCCGCTTAAAGGTGGCGGGCGCGGACCAGTCATAGAGCCCATAGGGTTAAAGGTGGTTAATTTTACCTGTAAAATCCATAGATTTAGGAGGTTCCCTAGTGGCCGTTAGCTGTACAAAAACAATGGGGAAAAAAGTCGCGGCCTATAGTCCGAAAAGTACGGTAAAACGTTTTTATGCACAAATGATTTGCCTAAATGATAATTTCCCCATACTGTATGTGTTGAGTGATCCCGATTACCAACATGCCACATTAAAAGACACAGTTGGTACATGTCATTAGACCCAATGGTTTACAGCTTGTGACACTGCCAATAGCTTCAACGTGAAAAACAGAGCTCCTGAATATTTGTGGTTGCATATTCAAGCGTATAGTTTACAAGCGTTGTTTATGATGACCTGTTTCCTGACAGTTCACCATGGCTGCTTGATCGGAGGCTTGAGGCGATGATTACCTTTTGTAACACCTCTTAATCCGCACCCAGGCACAATAAAACCTGCAGCCATGTTCCTTAAAGTAATTTGTACATGTAAATACTAGCATGTACAATTTGCATTTGTTTGTCACAAGACCTACATTCCTGCCGAGCTGATGGCGATATTAGAACACAAAGAAACTAAAGAGCAAAGATGTGATAACCCTGAGACCTGTGATTGTTTTGTGGCAGCATCTGGTAACACTTTGTAATAATGGCCGCTAACCCGGGGTTATCAGGGCCGCTCGATGTGGATCACTGTTTTATCGCTGCAATCTTAAATTTTATGCTTTTTTGAGCGCCTTAATTGTGGAAAACTCTGGGTTTGTGTTTCTGGTTTGCTCTGCGGAGGCAGCTGTTGCAGGGATGTTAATATCTGGAGTGCGTCAGGAGCCACTATCGCTGTTGTTTGTCTTTCCCCCCCCCCCTCTGTCTAACAGGCGGTGACTTTTCATAGTTGAGGTAATCCTTAAATGTGCCGTGCAGATGTAGATTTCATTTCACCAACATATTTTGTCCTGCCATGCGTCCCTGCTTTGGCCATTCATTTATTCAGTTCAACAATATGTGTTTTGTTCACAGACACGCAGCGCTGTGTTGCAATATTTTGTCGAAACAGACAATAGTCTTGGCTTCAGCATTCAGCATCATTTAATGCATTCATAAAAGGGATTCTCAGAAGAAGAAGTAATGAAACCGTCTACAGCCTGTTAGAGTTACGAAGTACCTTTTTCTGTTGATGCACTTGAGTACAATTTTGAGATACTTGTACTTTACAAGAGTATTTCTGTTTTCTGAAGGTTGTTTACGATGTTTTACTTCACAGGATTTCAAAGCCAGATAATGTACTTTTTACTCCCCTTAATTTACTTGAAAGCTCTACTTGCAAGTTATTTGAAGTTGTATTCAATAGTTTAATAAACATTATTCTCATTTTGACACTTTAAATATATTTGTTCTTTAAGTCACATTTTGATGCAGGACTTTTTCTTGCAATACTAATTTTACTAATAAAAGTTATGAGTTCCTCCTCCAGTGCATGCTTGCATTATATGAGTCTATACCTTAGGACATGCTAATTCAACCAGGCTTACATGCTTATTTTTTGCCAGTATTACTTTCACCATATTCACATGATCCAGCAGACAGACTGTAGAGGCTGTCGTTCTGCTGGGAGGCTTCCTGTGTGACGAGTGGGAGTTCCTGGGCCACTGTTGCCACCCAGCCAGCTACCACAGTCCAGCAGAGACCCCCTGCTGAGCGGCCCAGCGTGATGAACTCACCTGGTGGCGCTCCCTGTGGCTCTGTTCTCTCGGGAGCTCCGCAGACGGCTGGAACGTCGGTTTCGGGCAACGCTCCAACAACAACACGGAAGCCAACGGAAACCAAGTTAGAAAAAGCGGAGCTTGTAAAATCACCAATCACACTTTTATGTTAGCTAACAGTCTGCTGCCACTGAGGAGGAGCCCCTTTAATGAGGCTTCGCTCAGTTATTCATAATAGACGGCTCGGTAATAGAAAACTGCTGTGCATTGGTTTCACATTTTTGAATAATAGCCAAACCAGTGAGGCATAAAAACCTACAAGGTTGTTGCAATACCGCATGAAATTCAAGACCTGTGTTCCCCACCCAGCGCCTGGTCCTCCTCCAGAAAACTGGGAGCGTCTCCAAGTGGAATCAACAGCTAGCTTCGTGGAACACCCCCAGTTCCTCTACCACCTCCTAATCTTCCTGAGAAACCAAGGTGGGACTTTTGGGTGAAAAGGTCACTGTAACCCCAGCATTCCTGGCTTGGCAGGGGGCACGGGCTGGGTTGAAACGGAGGGTAAGAAGGGGCATTGTGTGTCCAGGGGAGGGAACTTAGTCGGGTTTGGCCCTTCGGCTTTTGTTGATGTTTTTGTTGTCATTGTTGAGCAGACTTAATACAGCATTCTTCCTGGCTCTGCAGTGAGTGCGCACGGGAGAAAGGCAACTCTAGGGGAAAGACGACAAACGGACAGGTTTTTTTTTTTTAATCTTGCAGGAAACAATAGAAGGTGGCCCCCCTGAGCCATTTTCTGATTTCACTGCCTTTGGGGCCTTGCGCTGAAAACTGCATTACAATGACACTAAATAGGCAGGGAAACGTAAGCATCCTGCTGTAGGTCACCTGAGAGAAGAGAAAAGTATTGCATTCTGAAAATCTTCGAAGATTGTACGTCTCATTTCTATTGGGATAGACAGCTCAGTGTCACACTTCCCGTAATGAATGTCCCTGCTTATCTTTAATGCACACTTCCTATAGTTTAAAGGTTTATCTGCTCATCTTAAAGACTTTGTATGTCAAAAACCTTTAACATCAAACAGAAATGTATTGGTCTGCCTGAGGTGACCTAGCTAATGGGGTCAAGCTTTGGTCAACTGACGTTTCACCGACTTCGTCTTTCTGTCTTCCAGCTCTTTTTTTTTCACGCAGTCTCAGATCGTCTCAGGCAGTGTTCCCATGGTTCCAGCCCCGCCTCACTCCTCCTACGTTGCTCTTAAAACAGATTACAGGTAAATGGGTGGTTTTACCCCGGGGCGTTCTGTCACTGAAATATGGATGTGTTTGAAGTGCCGGGCCCCGACACAGCCAGCGAAGAGGTTACATGTTTAGGTATGAGCAGGATCAGTCCTTCTGCTGCCGTTATCACTACCAGTTCGTCATGTCTGCTAAAGCTCAGCTAAATTCCTCAGCCCAAGATTACTGTCCTCGGGTCATTGCTTGCTTCTCAGTTTCTCTCACTGCCTTTTCTCCAAAAGCTCCCTAAGCAGTGTGGCCAGAAATATGCTGGCGAGGAACTATGGGTTTTCGATGCTTGGCTTTGGCTCGTTTTGAGGTTATGAATTTGGTAAACAGTGCACTTACTCAGCCGCCCGCCCACCACAAGGCATATTTGTCGACACATGCAGATTTTTAAGAAGTAGCCATGTTTGTTATCTGTAGTTCCACACTGAGACTTTTCTTTCCGCCTCATTCGAACAGGAGGACTGCCAAAGCTGCACCCATCAGATAACCGTTTTATTTTTTTCGGGTCAGGCACATCAGAGGAACGTTTTTTGCTCGGAGCATTTCTATTGCAGTTGCCAGACAGAGGGTTTTTTCAAGATGGGCCCAGGGGAGCAGATTATGACTAATGAGGTCCGAGTTAACGTGACCAAGAGGAGGCAGCTGGCGAGAAACAGGCCCCGGTTTAAAGCTTTATCGTGAGATCTTTCTCCGTAGGCCAGACTGAGGGACAAACCCACAGGAAGTACATTGCTGACCGACCCCGGTCACGTCTGCCACAAATGAGCCACCGCGACTTATAAGGAGATCTTGGGGAAGATGACGGTTAACACTGACTGGCTTATTTAGAAAGACGTTTTCAATTAAATCACATTTTAAATCGATGTTTTTCTCTGTTTGCCTTCAAGTGTAAGACAGTGATTATGACAGATGGTGTTATGGTTTCATTTACCTCAGTTTACACACAGTACGAGCAGAACACCTGTTCAAGTCCCCCGCGTCCCCAAGTTTGTTTTGGTGCATGTTTTTACAAGAATGTACGTTATTCACAAGGGACGGTTAATAAGTGGGGATGCTTCATGTACAACAACATAGTCACTTTTATTCATTCTTTAACCATTTTTATTCCATTTTGTTTTTAACTATAAATGTCCTTTAACGTCATGTATACGAAGTTGATTGCCAATCAAGTCAATCAAGTGCGAGTTCTGGTCCCATGTGAGCCGTTTTGTTTTCCCCTCCTGCTGCTTTATTGAAACCCCTGTCGTCAAAGCTGACAAACAGAAATAAGTGTAATTGTGTTGTGGTTTTGTGGCCCCAAGAATCAATTATTATAACTCCCCAGCAATACTTTCCGTGGTGGACTTAAACACAAGCTCCCCATTGGCACGTCATCAGGGCCAATTGAGACCTGGGGAGGTTGGCGTTGGTTTGAAATGCGATGTGGTGCCGCACTGACCCTATTGAATGTTTTATCAGTGAATTAGATAGTTTAAAGGCATTATCAATTCTGAGATTTTAGGGGAAACCAATCTAAAAAAGGGTCTTCAACACCTAAAGCTTTGAATCAATAGAATATATCTTGTCATCATACAAAGTACAACGACATAGACAATAAATAAATAAATAAATAAGAGTGGTCAAACCAGGGGTAGTAGCGATGACAGTGCAACGAGATAAAATTCAATGTCAATGTGCATATTTACACTCATATATATTAGTAAAATAACCATGAATATTTCTAAAATAGTAGTGGTTGCAGCCTTTGAGGGGTGGAGTTGAGTGTTCTTCTTACACAATTCATAAACCACTAAAGAACAGTTGCCTCCCTGTGGCCCCGGACCGATATCCACGGTGCCAAGGTGAGCAGCAGGTGTGGGAATAATCTGAGACCCGCCCAATTAGCTTGTGGCCTCCTTTCACACTCCGCCCTAAGCTGCCATCCATTGTGTCCCGGTGGCTGAAGAGGAGCAGAGGAACAGGACAATTATGACATTACGGCTGGATGGCTGAGCAGGGGTCCCAGCTGGTGATACTCAGGAGGCTGGAGCGGGCAGCCAGAGAGTTCCCACAGGAAAGCAATCCAGCACACGGAGAGGCCATGTTGACCTACAGTATACTTCAGAGGATGTCTGTTACCCACTGTTGGGAAGGGGGGTGTAATATTTTTGATCAAATAGCGATGAGATGATTTGATTCCAAGATGTATGGTATTACAATTTCACTTTCTGCCCATTCAGACGCATACATTGAAGATCTAAATATACCATTGTAAAGTCATACCATTGGGTGCATACTGTATGAAATAACCAGTGTAGGTGACTGTGTTTGGAGGCTGGATTTTTAATAGAATATTTATCCTACCTTTAGAACTTTTTGGCAAGAAAGTAGCCGAAGTGTGGACTAGAGGCACGACTTAAGACTTGACTTGATGAAACCAAAAAATACTTGAACTTCCACTTCCCCCAAGACCAAAGTTTTGAAGGTATGTTATTTAAAAAGTCACTTTGTCCCCCTTTAATTTGTCTATCTTAATTTATTCCGTGCACATTGACACTAACTTCCACAAATGCCTTTTTGTATGAACCAACCTGATGGTGTTAAATGAAATTGCAGGAGAGAACCGTTTAGAACTTGCATTAAGGAAATAATAACAATTGTTTGCGTACAATGGTTATCAAAAGAAAAGTGCTGCGTGCAAAACGTACCGGTGTTGATTTGTCAAGACCACACTATGACTTGCCAAAAACTCGTCACTGGAAGTTTAGGACTTGTGAATTGACTAAGTTGTCAACGTCTGAAAAATCAAACTCTGGCATGTAATGGCACTGTAGAACATACTACCTTAGAGTAGCAGGCAAGTTATTTCTCCTGACATGTGAGCCAATCAGAGCTTGTGTTGTAAAAGTGTAAATGTAGCTGATGTGTTTGACTTCTGTCAAGTGAAGGAAGTGAGCGACAGGACAAATATAAACACATGTTTCATGGTGGATTGACCTGCCTGGCTGTGTGCAGTCTCTGGTAGCACTTGAAAATAAACACCGTAAAATGACTTTGACAGATTTCTGTTATAATTCATCCAAACTTTCCATTTGAATGGAGCATTAAATGCCAAGTGCAGCTCAAGTTGATGGGGATCATTAGTTGTATAAAGCAAAGTATTGGACAATGGAGAACTGGACCTCATGATGGCGCCAGATAAAAAAAACAGTGGCAATTTAAAATTATTAGCAACAATTCTGAAATATACATGTATGCATGTACCAAATTCTATTAACTCAACTATTTGGTTGAGATATTTCCCCCCAAACCACAATACAAAGCTTTTGGCGATACTAGCGGAAAAAGATCCCCAGAGTTAGTGATTCATCTTCTAAGGAACATTCATGTATTTAATTGATACAATATGTGTTGATATCTCAGCTTGAATCAAAGAGGAACGCCAATACATTCTGCCTGTTTTACAGTAAGTAACCGTTCTCTGAGATCAGTAGTGTTTTTGTGTCTCTTTGAGGAAATCACTACCGTACTTTTCGGACTATAAAGCGCACCCGCATATAAGCCGCAGCAGCTACATTGTCCGTCTGTCTTGCTCTCGTTCTGTCTCTCGGTTCCACTTTTACTTTGGCGCGCTACCTGTCTCACTCTTTTCCGGCCTCCAGCTTTTCCTGCTGGAGCCCGCCGCTTAGAGGTGGCGGGCGCGGACCGGTCCTAGAGCCCATAGTGTTAATGGTGGTTAATGTTACCTGTAAAATCCATAGATTTAGGAGGTTCCCTAGTGGCCGTTAGCTGTACAAAGAAAATGGGGAAAAAAGTCGCGGTTTATAGTCCGAAAAGTACGGTAATCTTCAATAATTCCCTTCAAGTTGTGTTGATATAATATTATCATATATTAGGATAGTGCCTTGCAACATATTGATTTATTCTGATATGAGGCTAGATATCGTGTGAGTATTGTTTTATAGCAATATGGTATTTTAATGGTTTTAAAAGAAGCATTGTCATTTTATCAACCTTCCAGACTGCTCTCCTATTTGCCTTTCCCCACTTGTTCTATCCAGCTGATTACTTATCAACAATGTCATTGGTGAATGTTTTTTTAAGGGCACCAATGGTCAAGCCTGTAATTTCCCCACAAAATCGATATTGATGTACTTTGTTAAAAACATTGTTAAATGTGATCTTCTCCATATCCCCTAGCAGTAGTTTCAGATGTAATGTACACGGTTAAAATGTACTATATTTCTATTTCAGATATGCCGTCTGCTTCTCCACCATCCAGGCAGCATTCCTGTTTAGTTCCCCTCCGTCCAGGTGTTGGTGTCTCTCGCGTCATTGCCTCATCCTCTCAACCCGGCCACTCGGACATCAAAGTGGAGGTATGCCGCTCCCTCTCCACACGAGGAGCATGTCATGGGAGAATGACCTGCGAGAGGCTGGACGGGCCCTCGGGAGCGGTCCGTGCATTCCTCTCCGCACTGTGGCTGCTGAGCGGCTCGGACAATAACATGAGCGAGAAGCTGTCTGACTGTTTGACGTCTGAGTTTTAGCCAGGGGTGTCACACAAGCAGCTGGTGGCATGTCATGTGACCAAACTAGTGTTCCCGAGACATAAAATATGAATTGACTAGTAAAATGTTAGGGTTATAGGATTTGATATCAATGTTATTTTCAAAATGTCAGTAAGAGTTCAATCTTTTCCAAAATCTTTTCTAAAAATGTTTGTAACTTCCTTAGTGACAATGCTCTGGCTGTCATGGTGTACTCAACCATCGCTACTGAAATGTTAGTTCCCTACAACAAAAGTACATTCTTAATTATCTTTTGCAGAAGTTGTAGATTGAAACACAACAGCACCATAAGGCAATAGTAGTACACTATGTTTTGGGAACACAACTACTTGGATTAGTTTAGATGAAGATCAAGAGTTAGGGTTAGGTTCAAACAAGTACATTTGTATACAACTTGAGTTACATATTTGGTACATAGTGAGCATGTTGCAAAAGTTAAAACAATGTTTTTGTAAATCATCGGGTGCATATTAGTTTCTCTCAGAACATAACTGATGCCATTTGAGTATGTCATTTATAGTAGACGTGGCTGTGTGCACTGTTTGCATTTTCGAAACAATGTGGCTCCGGTGACATCTTGGTGTTTTATTGTTTTTGAATCAAGCCAGGTTGCCCTGATTAATCGTGTGTATATGCAGTATTCTGTTGCTGCTTCCAGAAACATCACATCACTCCTTTATCATTAAATAGACGGACCCAGTTATTGGTGTTTTGATCTGCAAATGTGTCGATCAATCGGGTAGAAGGTTTGGCAAAATGTAATCAACGATACCGCTCTCAAGATAATGCCAACAAACACAACACAAATGGACCTGTGGATGCTAAATCATTAGTTAAGAACATGTTGGTCAGGACAGTCACTGGAGGACCTGTCTTAAGGGTCAGTGTGTCTGCCCTCTGCTCTGTCCGGTTGCATACCTGAACCCACGCTGTAAGTAATAAAGCCCTTTGATCTGATGTCCCACCCAGAGGCTTCTCCCTCCGAGCACACAATACTCTAATTCATTACTGGATCTTCCTCTTCAAAGCTCAGCCACTCTGCGCCGGGAAACTCTAAACGTAGGCCCCAGACAGGCTCTTTTTTAAACACCCACTCCCCCCCTGGGCGCTGAGGTGGTGGCTGGATGAGTCCACATAAGTCACGGTGGCCTGCACATATCCCCTCCTTAGCCCCGCAGCACCACACCTATCCCCCTCAGGGGACAGGTGGATTATTGTGCATTGGTATTTGTGCATTCTCCTGCCCAGATACAAGCACGCCCGTTGACCGTGGGAACACTTCACTTGCAAATGTCCAATTGTTACCGTGAAGGTATTTGCTTGTGGTTGTCAACAGTCGGACTTTGAGCTGAGGCCACTTTGGATGAGGAACTTTTATGAGATAACTCCCAGATACAAATCAATGTATCTCCAGAGCATCCCTTGTGCTCAATCACGTGTATTCACAGCATCCCTTTACACAGGGACGTGTTTGTTGTTGCAGTGTAATCCCTTGTTATGACCTCACGTGGGCTAAAGGCTGGCTGGGCACTCAGGAGACCATTGAACCACTTGACTTACACAGAAGTAGTTTGACTTGTTCAGGATAAACGAGCTGCTTACTGTATACAAAACAAAATTAATCTTTCCCATGATTTTTGTTTTGGTGTTTTCATAGAGAATCAGATGCGAGTGTTTATGATGAAGCCTTTTTCAGAGGGTAAGGCCTTTAACACAGCTTGGCTAAACATGTTTTAACAAGTTTAGTTGTATTCAAAATACAGTTGTTCTGTTCGAAATGATGTTTCCATACGAAGAAATAGAAACGTTTAATGATGTCTTAAGGGAAGCCTATGTTCTCCAATTATTTTTACAATCAAAGTATGCGGTAGTCCACCTATGGAGAAGGTCAAGGTAAGTGGATTGGAAAAAAACTGTTCTTTTTTTATTAACATCCATATATTCAATAACATCAAAAACATCCTTACATTAAAGGTGGGGTAGGTAAGTTTCAGAAACCGGCTCGAGATACCCTTTTTGTTATATTCCATGGAATGCTCTTAACATCCCGATAGCAATGCATATCTGAAGTGCTTTGACAACAAATCCATACAAAAATGTCATCTTTAGAAGCCGTAATACTGTAAAAAGTACAACCCGGCTAAACGGATTGAATGGCCTACCTGCCTGTCAGCCTTCCATCGGGGCACAAACTTATCTCGTGCCCTCATTGGTCATGTGCGCGTTCGTGTGTGTTGGAGGAGGGGCTCTGTAAGGAAGTGGCAGATTTTCTCAGGTTGTGTATTTTCAAATTCTAGCGATCTCGAGCCGGTTTCTCAAATTTACCTACCCCACCTTTAAGTCAAATAATGATGAACCAAGTATTTGTGTTGCCCCCCTTGCCTAGCTCAAACACATTGTACTTGATAGGCTAAGGGGCGGGACATCTCTCTAAGCGGTTCACCAATCAGAGCAGACAGGGCTCTGGTTGCAGACAAACATATAAATATCAAGCCTGAAAATGAGCAGAACAGACCCCTTTAACTATGTATATAAAACTGCTACTGCAATCTGGGAACTCCCTCAAAGAGAAATGGAGAAGGCCGTTTGTGTGGGACAGGAATGTAATTCTATAGCAGAAAGTGTTGATGTAGCAAGTACCACAAACCATTGTGGAAGTCACCAATGATATGCTCTTACATAACTTGATATACTGAAGAGCATTTCTCCCCTTGGGTGGTATGAAGATGAAGACCTGCACATCACAAGATCTCATTTTTCTTCCTCTCTCTCTGTCTCTTTCTCTCTTCGGCCCTGTTTACCCACGACTTGCCAAGTCTGATGTCAGCCCGCTGCACCAGGGTCTCCTAGTGAGTGTACAGTTTCTGTTTTGACACCCGCTCCTAATTACACATGTAAATGATTGATCACCTGCACTTGGCAGTGGCAGGGGAGATGGAAGTCCTTGTTACATGATGGCTCTGCGATTAAGTCCAAGTTCAGGACGGTTTCTTCTGCCGGGAACGGTGGAAACGGATACCTGCTATGGCCCGAAGAGCCTGGATATTAAGTTCTGAGCGCCCGCCATTTGGACCAAAGACTCTTCCTATTAGCGGTGCTTGAGGAGCCAGTTGCCCAGGTGCGGCTACATATCTATGGCTCTTTGTTTGGCCTAATCCCACACAACTTAAACCAAGGCTCACTGCCCACACCTTTAAACCGACCGTGTGACACCTGAGGGGCCTGGCCGCTGAAAGCAGAACTCGGCTACTTTTGTGAGATGTCATTTGGCTAATTGATTTTGGAGTGGCCAGTCTAGAGTGCCTGAGGAAAGAAAAGCACCGGGATGGACTGTGACGGAAGGGGTGCCTCTTCTCTGCTCGAAACGAACCTGCTTCTACTCGACCGCTCTCCTTTCGGGTGCAAAACGATGCTGAATACAATATACAGACATCAAATTGCTAAGAAAATAAACAGTGACCTGAAGCCAGAAACCGTGTAATGCTTTCACAGATGGGGTGAGAACTTTCCTTCCCCTGTTCTGCCCGGCAACAGCTGTCGGTTCGTCTGTGCTTTGACTCAGGTATGGAGCCAATCTGAGGGCCACGAGGGTTTTAACCCCAATCTTCTCTCCCTGTCTCACAGCCTGGCACACATGGGCCGTGCAGCTGCAGTCTCCATTGATCTGCTGCTGCTGCCTGGATGGTTGGCTGGAGGGAGATAGATTGGAGGGGAAATGGCTTAATTGTCCTGACTCTCACTTCTGGAATGCAAATAGCCCTCCACCGTGAGGAGAGCCCAACTTCGAGAGACCAAGGTCTTGTTCATTGTCGGGAAGAGTAAAACAAAAACCAAAATTCACCTGTTTTCAACCATTTTGTGGAGAGGTTTTTAGATTACCTGGGGTTTTTGTCACTACTAAAGAAAAGCCCATACTATTCACCAGCCAGAGGTCAAACAGATAGGCAGGTGAGGGGTCGTGATTCATGACCACAAGGCAGGAGATGAAAGGGTTAAAACGCTGAGGCGTATGTATCCTGTCTGACTTTGATCTCTGCCTCAGGTAGCTCTTTCATTGCAACCAATCTTGGCCAGGAGCGGATGGGAGGCTGCTCCCTCAGACCTGCTCAGACTGAGGCCGGCTCCTCGTCTGACAGAGAGCTGGCATGTCAGACATCCAGGCAGAGAGCTGGAAGAAGTACTCAGACCTTGTACTTAGGTCAAAGTAGAAGTAACAGAGTGGAGGAATACTTCTGCATTCATGTGTTAAATGTTACTACAAAAGTATTAGAAACGAGATATACTTAAAGTAACAAAAGTATAAGTACCCTTTTATGCAGATTGTCCAATCCCAGAATGATATATTATGTTTTGAGTATAAATATTAAGCTGGTAAAGGTGCAGCAAATGTATTTACTGCAGGTCAGCGTGTTAATGCTATTCCAGATGTAACTAAAGTCCTTTTTAAGTTGTTTATATATCATATCTGCAAAGTAACTAAATCAATGTAGTGGAGTAGAAGTACACTGTTTATCTCCTGAATTGTAGTAGATTAGAAGTACAAAGTCGCAAAAAATGGAAATACTCAAGTGCAAGTACCTCAAACTTGTACTTAAGTAATTGAGTACATTAGTTACTTTAGACCACTGCAAAGAAGCCACACAACAAATCCTCAAAACCTTTTTCCAGCCGGTTGCATTTTATCGATTCAGTTTTCCTTTTATTTTTTGAATGATCCAAAGAAACCGGCGATTTAGGCAAGAATGTAACAGAAAGGGAGACAAAGAAGGCGCGTTTCCAAATGAGCAAGTCTCCAAAGCTTTGACGTTTCTTGGCAGGCTTCAGACAGCAACTGACAATCTGATGATCCGGGTGCACACGGCCCTCTTTTTTTCTTTGAATCCCCATCCCAGTCTGGCCCCAGTCGTCTAGCCCTCCAGTGACAAACGCTTTAATATGACAAGGTTAAACACCTGAAGCACTGCAGGCAAAATGGTCACGACGGATCCGGCTCAGGGGAGCACACTTGAAACGCCCCGCGGCTCAGGAGTTTACTGCGACCGCTCACTTATTCATGCTTGTTTTACATAACGGCTCTTCACTTTGTTCCTAAACTTAGCCTATTTTTGGGGAGGGACATGTTGGTGTAGTTAAAGCTGCTATAATCAATATGTATTTGTTAGAAACGCATCACTAAACTACCTACCATGTGAAAGGTGTTGCTTGCTGTGAAAAACGTGAAGGTAATTCAGCTTTACTGATGCTTCAATCAATCCATGTTTATTTATATAGCCCAATATCACAAAGGTTACATTTGTCTCAGTGGTCTTCACAGTGTGTACAGAATATCAGTATGACAATACGACACCCTCTGTCCTTAGACCCTCACATCGTACAAGGAAACACTTCCGAAGAAAACCCAGTTTAAAGGGAAATGGGAGAAACCTCAGGGAGAGCAACAGAGGAGGGATCCCTCTCCCAGGACGGACAGACGTGCAATAGATGCCGTGTGGAAATCGAAGAGATAATACATTTTACAGCGGAGGGAGACCGAATGTTTGGAAATGCATGTGTCTGTAGTAAGAAGATGAATCTACGAGGATGTCAACAATCCTGTGGAAGCCATCAGGGAAGTAGTGTGATGAGTCAGGCAGGGCCACAGTGACAGGTTCAGCCACGACTCGAAGTCCAGGACTCAGGATAGAGGATCCAGGACTCAGGATCCAGGACTCAGGATCCAGGACTCAGGATCCAGGACTCAGGATCCAGGACTCAGGATCCAGGACTCAGGATCCAGGACTCAGGATCCAGGACTCAGGATCCAGGACTCAGGACTAAGGATCCAGGACTAAGGATCCAGGACTCAGGATCCAGGACTCAGGATCCAGGACACAGGATCCAGGACTCAGGATCCAGGACTCAGGATCCAGGACTCAGGACTAAGGACTAAAGATCCAGGACTCAGGATCCAGGACTCAGGATAGAGGATCCAGGACTAAGGATCCAGGACTCAGGATCCAGGACTCAGGATCCAGGACCCAGGACTCAGGATCCAGGACACAGGACCGCAGCAACAGGATCAGCCACGACTCAGGATCGCGGCGTAGATAGACACCAACATTTTGGGGGGAGCTGGGTTATTCGGAACATGAGTACAGACAGACAGAAGGAAGAAGCAAGGCGTCCCCCGACAGTCTGAGCCTATAGCAGCAAAACTAACGTGTCTACGTACATGCACTCCCTTAGGATAGGTTGAGGGAAAGGGGTAAGAAGAAAGGAACAGAGGTGGAGAGGCACAACGTGTCTAGGCTTTTGTTTTGGTTTCCGGGCCAACACCTACCTTTTTGATTCTGTCAGCACTGTTTTAGACACGTACACTGTGTGCTACCTGCCCAGCAGCCAACAGCATGCAAAGAGACAGTAATTGACTATTTGGTGAACATTGTGCAGAATTAAGCTAGATGTTTTTCTAGGAGTTGATGGAGACCAAAAAGGGAGATAAAACATATGGATATTGGAGGTGCATTAAAATAAAGCTTATGTTGCTCCCTAACTGCTGGATATGAATAGCCAACGGTGTTTGCCTACTTTGCATATCAATTCAAAAGGGGATTAACTAATGGTGTAACTATTGCCTTATTTTGCTTCCTATAACTTATTATAAATACATTTAATTCTCAAGAGCAGCTTTCTTAAATGTGTTGTATATCTTTGTTCAACTTACCTGAAACAAGTTTGTGAGAAAGTGGTGTTATTAGTTAAGCGCCTTAGATTATAGGGTTACACTTGTATTACATTTGTTTTGTTAGTATCAATTTTCCACTTCAGTTGAGTTTAGTCATTAAACTTGTTACTATATAATTATCTCCTTAAAACATCAAGCCATCTCCAATTCTTCTTTTACTAACTGTTGCATTGAGTTACTGAGGAATCCTCCCATGCTGCGTTTTATCTAAATACAAAACCAAATGATACCTTCAACAGAATAATATCTTTATATCAGTTTGCCAGGTTTTCCTCTGAGAAACGCTGTCATGCGATAGGCAGGCGGAGTGCTGCAGGGCCATTGTGTCCTGTCGAGGTCACAATGGAACTTAACACTTGACAGAGCCAGGGCTTGTTGTCAGGGCTGAACTTGATCCCGTCAAGTTGTTCCCATTGAAGAGCTATAAAGAAAGGGCTTTGACCTCACGGCTGTGCCAGCTCTATATCTGGCCAAATATGATTTCAAAGCAGATTCACAAAAGGAGAGCTGCTGTAGGTGTGTGCTGGAAACTTGTTTTGACACGTAGGTCACAACGTTCCTTAAATTCTCACAGATCTCTTTTCTGATGTCGGATTTAACAGTGGAAGATGGTGTGTGTACTGTCACTAAACTGCCTGGATGACCCATCCTGCAGCCCGGACAGATGTCCCATGATCCTCCAAGGCACGTCAAGCCCCCCCCCCCCCCATCAATTTCTGGTATTTCAAACTGACGCTTGCCTCGCACACTGTTGCCCTGCAGACCACAAAAGGGGCTTCGCGTTACCCAGAGGGGCTGGTAACTTCAGATGGATAATCCCTGGACCTGGTAAACCGGTCTTCCACAGGCAAACCTAAACCTCCTTAGTTTGGAGCTCTGTGTGTGTGTGTGTGTGTGTGTGTGTGTGTGTGTGTGTGTGTGTGTGTGTGTGTGTGTGTGTGTGTGTGTGTGTGTGTGTGTGTGTGTGTGTGTGTGTGTGTGTGTGTGTGTGTGTGTGTGTGTGTGTGTGTGTGTGTGTGTGTGTGTGTGTGTGTGTGTGTGTGTGTGTGTGTGTGTGTGTGTGTGTGTGTGTGTGTGTGTGTGTGTGTGTGTGTGTGTGTGTGTGTGTGTGTGTGTGTGTGTGTGTTTCCCCTGGGCCAAGCATTGTCCGCGGTATGTTCAGTATGTCCGCTCATCTGCTATAAGAGAGAGAAAAGGACAGCAAAACTCTATCAAAGTGCGTCCTTAAATTATTGTATTTCCAGCTTGTTGAACCTAAAGGCCTTTCTACTTCCTTTGTAGACATTGTGAATTATTTTAAATTGTTTCTAGAGGAGATGTATGGCCTGAAACATCATTTTCTTCACAAATGACCGGAGTAGATGCCCTTAAAAATCCTGCAGGAATGTTACGTGAAAAGCCTCCAGAGGCCACTCCCCCAGCTGTTTTGACCCCAGATGATCTCATGTGCCAACCCAACCTGCAGGATCCTCTCACGGAGACGGCTGTCTCTCGGCCACACCTCCAGCCGCCGTTGCCACCCTCTTGTCGCCCCGCTGATCCGTGCTAGCTTACAGCTTTTGTTTATTTTAACCGCCTTTTCCCTCTGGCACCGGGGCCAACGATTTACAGTGGAAACATATAGTATATTTCCCCCCCCATGTTGAGCTGGGGAGCCTGGAATGTGTGTTTGGGCAAGATTTTTGTGAGGAGTGTGAAAAAACAACAGAGCTGTAAACACCAAGGGTAGACCCAGACTGGCTTCTTTGTTCCAGATGTGGAGCAGGCAGGGGAACAACTCAACTCAAACACAACGCACCCCCATACGGGGCATATACATTTACTCTGTACTTAGGTACTGTTTGTGCATGTTTTACCTAAGTATTTCCATGTATTGCTTCTTTATACTTCCACTCCATTACCTTTTAGAGGCCAATATTTCATTTTTTACACTTTTACTTTTCACATATAAGAATACATGAATGTTTTGATGTAATGCAGTATGAACCCTGGTGTTCCTAAGTATCCAAAATTGCCCCCACATTGACAAACTCATTATAAAAAGTATCTTACATGTATTTATTTGTGATAAAAAACTGGAAAATTAAATATATAATAATATATATCATGATACTTTAAAAAGAGCCCTCAGTATACTTTTACTTTTGATACTTTAGGTACATTTTACTTAAAATTATCTTAGGAGATAAAGAGGAAGACATATGTTAACAATCCAAGGGAAATTCAATTATCTATCTTTTAATACACACATGACGTGTATTTATTAGGGTTAAAAAACAAGTAAATATGATATTTTTTGATAACATATTTAAGAGCAGTATACTTCCACTATTAATATTTGAAGGCCATTTGGCTGATAAAGCTTCTGTACTTTTACTTAAGATTTTGAATTCAGGACTTTTGCTTGGAGTATTTTAAGTTTGCAGTTTTTTCACTTTTGTTAAGTACTTTCTTAGAGTACTTCTCCACTAATGCTACTGTCCATCACTGGGCTCTCTCTCTCTCTCTGTGTGTGTGTGTGTGTGTGTGTGTGTGTGTGTGTGTGTGTGTGTGTGTGTGTGTGTGTGTGTGTGTGTGTGTGTGTGTGTGTGTGGTGTGTGTGTGTGTGTGTGTGTGTGTGTGTGTGTGTGTGTGTGTGTGTGTGTGTGTGTGTGTGTGTGTGTGTGTGTGTGTGTGTGTGTGTGTGTGTGTGTGTGTGTGTGTGTGTGTGTGTGTGTGTGTGTGTGTGTGTGTGTGTGTTCCCCACTGGTACCAAATGCGCCTTTAAGCCGCAACCAGACAGCTGAGGAAGGTTAGAAAAGGAAAGACAAAAATCAACAATATTTTAGACATGAGCGGTCCCTCTCCAAATGAATCCATTTAAATCAGGTGCTCGGGTTGCAGCACAGGGGCTTATAGACGCGTATTACGGTAAAGGATTCCAGACGATGTTCAACCAATCAATTACAAGTTTAAGTCTAACAGTGCGCGCGCGATGCTGCTGTCATCCCGCCGGCTGGAAACCATTATGCCACAGTGATGAATCCAGAGCCATGCAGTTGACCAGACACACTCCGCCATTTCCCACGCACCGGGTTTCACTTTTAGTCTTAGGGGTTAATTGTTTGTGTGCTTTGGACTCATTGATTTTGATTTGTAGTCCTATTTTTGTTTTGTTGTGCGTTCAGGGCTCGGTCTAATTTTCTCGTCTTTTTAATTGTGCCAAAAAAAGTGACAACTAGGGATGTATTAATTAGATTTGTTGTGTGTGCAATCATGATTTAATTGAATTTACAAATAATAAAATGCGGTTTGAAGATTCCAGAAAAGGTGCACGTGCATGCAGAGGGCCCCTTTTTTATTTCACCGTTGAATTAAACCAAACTAACTAAATTACCCAAAAATAATATAGTTATTTACTAAGCATTACATTTTCTTTATTTCTTTATTTGGAGACCTACGGTTGCACAAACAAATGCTGGATTTAATTCATTATTAATTATGATTATGATTGTTTTAATGACATATTAAGCTTTCCCTTTAGTTCCAATTTTTTTACATAGATAGATAGATAGATAGATAGGTAGATAGATAGATACTTTATTGATCCCAAATTGGGAAACACAGGCATTCAAATCTTTCAATCTTTAAAGGTGAAAGAAAGTATAAACATAATACAATTAAATGAAAAAGAAACAATAAAAACATGTTTTTATGAATGATCTTATTTCTATTTGTCAATTTGTAATTCTAGTTTAAAAAAATATCAACGTTGAATAAACATTTGAAAGTAATTGAACAGTCCAAGATAATTGGAAATATTAACGTTTTTCATTTCCAGGTAAACAATGGTAAAATGTATATCCATCAAATACATTAATTCATTTTTAATACAAAATATATATATATACTTTTGCAAAATCCAAAAACGAAATCCTTATTGTGTTACAATTTCAAAATAAAGGAGGTATATTCCACTTATTGCTATCTTAAAATTGAAAACTCAACGCATTGCTAATTTTTTTTAAAATAAAATCCAGAAAGACAAGACTCAGCTAATGAGGATGTTATAACTTAAACCAGACATAAACTCCTCAAACTGCTGCCAGGCCACATCAACAGTAATTATTGTTTTTCTTTTAACACAATAAATCAGTCAATCCAATGTATTGCAGTCATATAAACAGATCTCAGCAGGAGAATAGAGATTACATTACATGAATTAGTAAAGTACACGACATGAAAGAACGCAATCAACAGGTGTGTTCCTTTAATCAGCTGAGCCCCGTGTGCAAACTTGATCTGTGTGCAGAGCTTCAAGCATGAGTGACGTTGATCAAGTAACACCGGTGAACTCTCGGGGCCCTCGTGAACACACACACACACACACACACACACACACACACACACACACACACACACACACACACACACACACACACACACACACACACACACACACACACACACACACACACACACACACACACACAAACAGCAACATGGCTGCACTTGTGGAATGAGACGCTGGCCGTGCAGTGCAGATATTAGTGTTTCTGTGTGATGGCGCCTGGAGGACAGATTAGGACGTTCATCCTCTGCTCTGCTCCGGCTCCTCCTCCACTGTCTTCTTTTTCCCGAGGCACAAAACAGTCAAAGGAAAAAAAAACCCGTATTGTTTGCTTTGTGTGATGCAGAATGATTGGGAGGCAGTGGGAGGTGTTGCAATGACAGAAAAGGCAAACGCTTGGATGATAATGGGATGTTTTGAAAGAAAAGCAAAAATAGGAAAGTAGACGTATCCAAAAGTCATAATACATGACTTGATTTTCATCTTGTGCAGAAGTGGGATATTTAGTTTTCATGTCACCAGAAGGATTGGAAAACAGTTTCCCAAGGAAAAATAATGCAAATGCTTAAATCAGAATGGGATGTTTTGCTAGAAAAGCACAAGAAAGCAATAAAGTACAAAAAGTCCCAATACATGACTGAAAATATATCTGGTTTGGATTTTTTTGCAGAAGTGAGTTATTTTAGTTTTCATGTCACCAGAAGGATTGGAAACCAGTGTGCAGTGGAAGGTGCTGCAATGATACGGCAAAAGCTTGAATCAGAAAGGGATGTTTTGATAGAAAAGCAAGGAGAAGGAAAAGGGGATCCAAAACATGACTGAAAATATATCTGGTTTTCATTTTGTGCCGAACTGGGTTATTTTTCCCCCATGTTTCTCACAGCTTGGCCACAGATTGATGCGTTCCTAGTGGGATAATTGTGTGAAATACTGCAGAAATACGACTACGTCTTCATTCCTATCTACTATATGGCGAGCTGAGCTGTGATGATGAATCCCGGCCTCCTGCAGGGGTCGAGGCCCGTCAGTCCGAGAGCACAGGCCTCAGCTACACAGGGTACTTGTAAAACATGATGTGCCAGTGAGGAAGATCACAGCAGTTGCCTGGGAATGTGCTCTGTGTTTGTACACAAAGAATGCTGTCACCCTGCATCAGACCTGCTTGATGGACAGACTCGACGGGGTTGCGTGTGTGAGAGGCAGAACACACCCCTTTGTCAGACGCACCTCTGCGGAGTGTGTGCAGCAGAGTAGACGCCACTGAGTCTGGGCTGTATTCAGGAGTATGACTGTTTTAAACATCATCCCTGCGTGTGTGTGTGTGTGTGTGTGTGTGTGTGTGTGTGTGTGTGTGTGTGTGTGTGTGTGTGTGTGTGTGTGTGTGTGTGTGTGTGTGTGTGTGTGTGTGTGTGTGTGTGTGTGTGTGTGTGTGTGTGTGTGTGTGTGTGTGTGTGTGTGTGTGTGTGTGTGTGTGTGTGTGTGTGTGTGTGTGTGTGTGTTAGGACAGCGAGGACTCATCCCTGCCCTATGACTGTAGGGCTCGCCTTTGTTCTTCCGCCGCAATACAGACATAATTACAAGCCTTTAAAGAGCCTCCCCACTTTGCTTTCTCCCCGTCCCACCTCTCGTGCCCACACCTTTGGCCCTGCTCGGTTTCGACACATATTCACGTCCAGGATTCAAGTCCTCTGCATTAAGCTGCTGGAGCGCCTCACAAGGAGCCGTGCACAAATGCCCATAGGCCTCAGAGTCTTCAAAGCTTTAGTGTTTATCTTCATTTGGCCCCCCTGATCCCATTCATCTGTCAAAAAGTGTGACTCTCCTGTGAACTGTACGCCCACAAAAGGTTGTTTTCCCACTCATAACACGCTCTAAATGCAACACCTGCTCCTATGGCTGTCAGTCACTGTTTTCCAAATGCTGCTACCATAATCCCAATGCTGCTTCTAATAGCCCAGTGCGATATAATGTCCAAGTGCTGACCGCAGCTGTGAGGATTTATGTGTGAATCTCACGGCCACAATATGAAACTGCAACCTTTCTTCCTTGTGACCAACATTTTTACTATAATATGTGGCTTTGTGCGTCAATTTCAACAAAACAAGGACAAATTTGAACTTAATTTGAGTTATTAGCAACAGTTATTATTGGTAGGTTATTGTGTTAAAGGTTGTTTTCCCACTCATGACTGAAAAAGCTGACTTTAATTAAATATATCATCTCAACAGAGTCCAGATAACTGCATTAGGTTAGTTGAAAGCAATACTATTACGTTTAAATATCAGGTTCAACTTAATATTATTACTTTCAACTAACCTAACCATTTAATTAAAGTCAGTTTTTTCAGTTTAGGCTCTAAAGTTAACACCTGCTGCTTTAGCAGTCAGCCACTGTTTGCCAAATGCTGCTACCATAATCCCAATGCTGCTTAATAGCCCAGTTTGATATAATTTCCAAGTGATGACCTTCAGCTGCGAGGATTTATGTGTGAATCTCACGGCCACAATATGAAACTGCAACCTTTCTTCCTTGTGACCAACATTTTTACTATAATATGTGGCTTTGTGCGTCAATTTCAACAAAACAAGTCGAAAATTGAACTTAATTTGAGTTATTAGCAGCAGTTATTATTAGTATTAGGGTATTGTGTTAAAGGTTGTTTTCCCTTTAATTAAATATATCATCTCAACAGAGTTCAACTAAACTGCATTAGGTTAGTTGAAAGCAATACTATTACGTTTAAATATCAGGTTCAACTTAATATTATTACTTTCAACTAACCTAACCATTTAATTAAAGTCAGTTTTTTCAGTTTATGCTCTAAAGTTAACACCTGCTGCTTTAGCAGTCAGCCACTGTTTGCAAAATACTGCTCCCATAATCCCAACACGATAATGCTGCTGCTCCTAATAGCCACCGTACGATATAATTTCCCAGTGATGATCTCCAGCTGTGAGGCTTTATGTGTAAATCTCGCGGCCACAACATGAAACTGGCCTCTCCGCAACCTTTCTTCTTAGTGACCGAAATGTTGACTATGATAATAATATGTGGCTTTGTTCTGGCTGGCTTTGGCTGAGGCCTGTGGGGAGTCGGGAAGCAGCCCAGCCCCCAGAAGGCCTTCTTTTGGGATTCCCAGTAGTTGCAGGCAGGGAGGACATGACCAAAATGAGGGGGTTGGACAGCAGCAAAGCACCACCATCAACCCACCAAACACTTTCACTGCAGCTCATATGATTCAGCTGAGAGAAATCTGTATCGAACTGCAACACATGGTCACTGTCCTCACTGGAAGGAAATCCACTCTGTTTCTCCTCCCACTGTGTTGTGGATTTACTCTGCTTGAGAGTGAGTCAACACGGGGTGAGAAATGGAGACAGGGCTGCTCTTTGAGCCTCTGGTCACTATTTTCTCCCCCGCAGAATATTCACATGCACCTTGTGTTTGCTGACTCTGCAGTCTGTGCCACTCCGTCTTCTCTTATGTTTGCTTTTTTTTTAATATATATAAAGCCTGACATTTAGTAAGAAATAGTGACATGTTGGATTAGTATTTTATATTGAATTTAACGCATTCAGAGTTTGTCATTCTTCTGTCTTCTTCAAGCTCAAATCTTCATCCTAATTCGTTTTAAGAGTAGTAAAATAAACAATTAAGCTTTTTTTCCAGCCACGTTTTGTGTTACTAATTCTTTTGTGTATATTTGTATTGAAGACACACAGACAAGACATTTTGGTACATCAAATGGGAACCTAAAGAATAAAAACTCAACTTGCCTTACTTTTGATTTACAACCTTTTCCATGTTTGTTCTTGAAAGTGTACAAATCCAACTTTTTGTGTAATTTATATCCTGATGCACTGATTTGTAATGATGGTTACTGTGCATCAGTTACCCCCTAATCTGTCTGATTTATGTTGAGACTGGGATTGAGGAGGAGATTTAAAGCTGTCCTCCGTGAAACAAGCCTGAGTTTGACAAAGCATGCTTATGTAATGATGTGGCCATATGGGCCTTTGATTTTCTTTCTTGTTTATGCAGGCGATGTCCATAAATCTTGTTTAAAAAAAAAAGGAGATGATTTCTCAGTGATCGCGAGACTTTAGAGTCACCGTGACTTTATACATTTATAAGAGGCAACGTGAATCTTTCATTAACCTCAATTACATTATATTAATATTTAATTACAATGTCGAAAATCATAAAATCACCTGTTTGTAGTTTTCGTTTGAATCAATTCCTAGTTTCCAAAAACGTCATGAATGATTACAACACAAAACTATTATTGAAATAACGGAAAGAGTTTGAAGAGTATTAAGGGGAGTGTCAATTTTGTAAACGAAACAAGAAAAAAAAGATTGTTATTTGAGTTATTAACACAAGTTATTATTATTATTAGACTATTTTGTTAAACTGTTATCCAGATTAGATGCATATAATGTCACTCCTAATCCCCTTTATATTATATTTCTAATATAGTATTGGGAAAATCTGTGTCCTGATTATTGAACAGTTTGTCACATGCAAAAACTAAAAACGTGTCAAGTAAGAAATGAAATCAAAAATCAAATAAGCCTTAAGACCCCTAATGTGTTACATCTTTTATAGATCAGCTATGTTTTTAAAGGAAATACAGATAATATGAAATCTGACATTTTACGTATTTCAACAAAATGGAATAATCAACTTGATGGCATTCTAGAAAACCCAAATACAATTTCTACATATAGCTAAATATGTTCATAATGTATGAGGAGGAGGGCCCCATGTTAATGAGGTTAATGGCGGAGCGCCAGTGACAGCCGGCTGCTGAGCACCAATCAGAGGCCGAGCAGAGTGTGTGAGGCTCCGCAGGCAGGAGGTGTTTGAAAGCCATGTCAGCTCCTCCAATGATGTAAAGAAGGATCGCTTTCGCTTTTATTCGATTTTTCTTGCCTCTTAAAACACTTGTGAACATGCACTCTGTAACGTATTACAGCGGGAAACCTGTTTTCACCAGAAGAGCGTTGGACTTAAGTGTGGATTTGTTCAGAGTTTGACCGAGAGAACTCATGAGAACGTCTTCAGAGCGACGGCTTTATGGACTCGCGTATTAGCTAATGATGTCTATGGGTTTCATGCCTCCTGACAGTCTGAGTGCCTCAGACCCCTCCAAATCGGCCTTCCTAGAATTTGGCCACGGACATCTGGGACACCAGCAGCACTCCCCGGCACTCTCTCATATTTACCCCGTTCACGGCGTGCATGCTGCTGGACATTCCCAGCACGAAAGTCCTTTTCCTGGCAGCGCGTCCTATGGCCGATCTTTGGGATACGCCTACCCCGGCGCTGGGAACTCTCATCCCCCGTCCGCGTACATGTCCTACCAGCACAACAACCACAGCAACAGCAGCAGCCTGGCCCACGGCAGGTTGGAGCACACAGGTATGTGGGAAAGTCAAATCAAGTGTTCGGTTCTAAACTGTATCATTAATGGCTATAACACTCTGATGTTGGCCCCATGTGTAATTACGCACAGGGCGATAATCCCTCTAATATTTTCCCAGTACGAAAAATCACTTGAATGTTAAGTAGGCCTAGGTATATCAACATGAGTTATTCCCCCTGGCATATTGAATATGGTGTATTAAAAGTTAATTAAGGCATGGACGTCACCACCGTGTCCAAACAAGGCCCAGCAGCCAACCACCGCCTCTCAGGGATGCTCCCTCTTCTTGTTATATGATGAAGGCACATGCTGCCATTAATTTTTATTGACGATAATTTGTGTTGGGTAATTTCAATGATAACCCCATGTACATACTTCAAGAACCTTTACCCTCATTGTTAGCGAAACATTCAAGAACACCATTCCAGAAAACAGCAGGCCTTTCATCTCTGTGTGATTTAATAAAACTAGACGTTTAAAGCATTGTGAAGCTTTAATATGATAGTTAGTTCAAAGTCATGTTTCAGGGATTTAAGGCCCTGGAATGATGTGTTATAGCATGCAGTGTGGAGCCTGTCAGGCATTATAATTCCTATGTGTAGTAAATCTGTCAAATTAAAACCATGCTAATGTTGTTCCAGATGTTGTTGTCTGTCTTATTTTACTCTCAAATGTTACATATTTTAGTTTTGACCTAGAGATAAATATTAAAACCTCCCATTATTCCACTATCCCTTCAGCAGAGCGGGAGAAGTCCACGGTGATTGAAGGCAGGGACATCCGTCTGAACGGAAAGGGGAAGAAGATCCGGAAGCCCCGCACCATCTACTCCAGTCTGCAGCTGCAGGCCCTGCACCAGCGCTTCCAGGAGACCCAGTACCTGGCCCTGCCGGAGCGCGCGGACCTGGCGGCCAAAATGGGACTCACCCAGACTCAGGTGGGCCTTGAACTCGCCATGGGCTCCTGAATGCATCAGGGAAACATATAATTATATTCGTCCCACCGCGGGGAAATGAACATTGCTCCTGCATAGAGGACAAAGCAGATAAAATACGGAATCAAAAGATGTTTGCTAACATAATAAATAAAAAGGCAAGCTCACTTTAAAACGTTAAACTATATAATTAAAAGTAAGACACATTAAAGGTACGAAAAATAGCAGGATAGTAGTAAGTGAACGTATAAAAAGAGATAGCAGCCAATAACATTAATACATTGTAAAAAAGTAAATATTGTACAGTTTTATTTTACGAAGTGTTTACAGTCTTAAGTATTGTAGTAGCAGATAGTGTGTGGTCAAAGATATGCACAATATAATCCTATAGTTAATATTTAATAAAAAATACGTTTGTTAAATAATCTCACTATATTATTCTGCCAGAAATACCAGGCACTCCGATATTTAAAATGTAATGGCTATCTTAAATGGCAAATGTTTATATGTAGAGACTAGAGTGAATCTAATCTAATTTAAATCAAACATGACTGAGAGAAAGTGGATGTTGAAACACTCGGAAAGGAAACCCCTTATTGCTGCATTATTTAAGGATCAAGGAGCTTGAGCAGATCAAATGAGGAACCAAATTGTTGTGATTTGTAACTCGATCCTTTAATGCAGGTCTTATTTACTGTGCTTAATTTCGTGGCTGTATTCCCTTTGTCAACCCTGGGCCTTGAAATGCTCTCTGAGAATGAAGCAAGGCACATGTTACACAATTATTATAAGAAAAAGGTCTGAAGAAATCGGTGTGTCACCTTTTAAAATATTTTACAAATAATGCACTTCCTTATAAACTTTATTATCATTTATTTACCGCTTTTTAATTGAAATTACACTTGTGAAAATACGTCTTTACTCGCATTGTGTAAATAACACGTTTGGAAATGCTGAACATTTAAAAGAAAAAAGGCATCATGGGAATAATTTGACGAGCACGAGTAAGCATATGTTAGAGACACGTGCACGTGTCGTTGTCCTCTTATTCTAAACTTGGACATAAAAAGGTCTTTTGATGCCTTTTGGCTTTTGTTTAAACTTTCAAAATAAGAGAAACAAACTGTTTAACTCATTCATCTTAACTGCCTCGTGCATATTTTTCTTAATCTCTCTAACTCAACAATGATCTCACATGCTTTTGTTCCTCTTGTCTTTATAGAGTGTTTTATTTGGCCCTTTTAACGCACTTTATGAATATTCCCACCATTGTTCTCGCGTGACAATAGCCATCTTATTTTGGAATCAGCAGAAATATTTAGCGACCTACCACAGCACCCTTTAAGGCTGTGTTTTAATTTCAAAATGCCGTTTAGTCTCGGTTTGTTGCTGTCACACACGTGCTCCATTGGAGTCATAAAGCAGCGAAGAATAAGAGGGCTAAGTTTTAATGGCACTTAAACATGACGCTGAATGGCGAACAATGCAGCGGGAGCAGGCCTGGGATTCGCGGGAACACAACACAAAGAAGAGGAGAGTTATGAGGCTTTTATTGTTCCCGATATTCACTTGAGGCACAAAGGGGTTTAATTGACCGGTAAATATGCTAATAAAAGGCCACGTGCGGTATTTTTCCTCTACATTATTGCTGATTGTTAAAATAAAGATAAGATATACTTTTATTGTGAAATTCATTTGTCTCAGCAGCATATAGACAAGCAATGTGAATTAAAAACATACATCAAATACAAAATAAACAAGCAAATATATGTATAAACACTGTAAGTCATGATAGACCGATCAGTAGGCCTATATCAACAGTGAAAATACCATATCTATTAAATATACAATATTAATATACAGATTTAAGTCAGTGTACTTTGATAGGCCAGCCCACAACTAACACAATCTAAACAATGCAAGTTATTTAGCAGCAGTTTTACCGCAGTGACAATTATGCGCATTTTCTTTTTGGGTGAAAATGTGGTTTCAGAATAAGCCCTCCCAATATTCACTTGAGGCCCAAAAGCGTTTAATTGAGTGGTAAATACGCGAATAAAAGGCCATTTGCGGTATAATCTTGTTTTTATGAGTGCTGATTCTTCACCGCAGTGACACTTATGCGCATTTTCTCTCTTTTTAGGTGAAAATATGGTTTCAGAATAAGCGATCCAAGTATAAAAAGATCATGAAGCATGGCAGTGGGTCAGAGGGGGAGCATCTCCACAGCACGAGTTCCATCTCCCCGTGCTCCCCCGGCCACCCCCAGCTCTGGGAGGTCTCCATGGCGAACAAAGGGGCCCAAATGCACCCGAACAACTACATGAACACTTTTGGTCACTGGTATCCAAACCACCACCACCACCACCCCCACCAGGATGCGATGCCCCGGCCTCAGATGATGTGAGTGGATTGTTATTGGTGTGGCGCGCGGGCATCACAATGAACTTCCTGGTTCTATATCGAGCCCCCCCCCCCCCCCCCTCCTCCTCTCAGAACTGGATTGTGTTTAAATGTGTGTTTTTAATAGATCTTGTTTATATTCTGTGTATTTCGTGTGCGTTTTGGAATTAAATTCAACACAGCAAAATTCGACCAGGTTTCAAATATATATATTTTTTAGGTTTGTTATAATATCGCTGCAACTTCTGCTGCAGAACTCTCTGAAATGTGGACTAAGTGTGCAGTTTAAAATGGGAATCTGGATAAAGACTTTCAAAGAAATATATTGTGTGGATTGGTCTACTTTTTGGCGTTCATCTGTGTGGTCCAACATGTGCCCGAGAGGGGTCTGCAGACAATATTTCTAAAGACGAATATAGATGTGATTGTATCGATCAAACAGTGAAAAATAAATATAAATGTGTGGCATCAAGACTTAGAATAAACGCGTATACATACAGCGAGACTGGCTTGCTGTAATGAGCAGAGTTTTCAAAACCACCCACAGTTTGGCTCGTGCTATAATCCATAGCTGTGACATCAGCTGTTTTTCGTCCATTAACACTCCTTACGCAATGGACGAACACTTAACATACTGCTTGGGTTTCGTAACGTGTTGTCAAAACACCTGCTGATTGATTCCTTCAAGGAATAACAACAAATATGGGTTGGTTAGATCCTCCCCAGTGTCAACATTTTTGGTCATGTTTTATTATCATTGCATGACATTTGAAAGGCTTTCATCGGCGAAAATATAGTTCCCATCGTGGTGAACCAAAGGGGATGTGGGGTGCCACCTTTACGCACAGTGGTTCGCTGTTTAACTTTTACGCACGGACAAATGACCACACGTGGTTTCCAACTGTTGTTTCTGCATGTTTATGTCTTTGCAACAACAAAACAGTTTGATATTTCAACACATTTTAAATATATAGTCTATAAATTATATCTTAAACAAACATGTTTAACATCTAAAGTGCGTATATTTTAAAAACAAATGTCCTTATCACCTTGGATAAGAACACACGAGAAAATACGTGCAAACCAGTATTTTAACGATCTTTTCCTCCACCCTCGTCTGGAGTGATCTCAAGCAGAAAACGCGCTGTTAAATGGTGAAAGCTATTTCTCCAATAAACGGCGCCTGATTTACAGTCGTTTGCGCTGATTCGCCCATTATCGCACTTGCACTGTTTAAACACGGAGAGTTATCTGTTTATATCTCTGCAAACACGGCATGAATCCTGTCTGGTGCCCCTGATTGAATGAGGAGCAGAGTTGTGATTAATGAAGTTGGATAGTGGATAAAGAAACATCCAGTGACTTATTTTTGTCTTCACCATTGATCACTCTGCCCTGTTAGCTGTCTGGCAGACATTAGGTGCAATCTGATGTCACCCACGTAGGGATTACAACAATAACCAACCAATCATGCACGCTGTTGCAGGGAGATATCCTTTCCTTGTATTACTTAAACTGTGAATCTGTTAAAATACAGAATATTTGTATTACACGTGTAGCTCTGTGTGAAGTCATTTAAAGGGTCATGACATCCAATCTGTAACAGTGTTTCTTACATGTTTAACCTCAATCAATTATCTCGTGCCTTGTACCCAGCCCTTCCGGTTCACAAGGCACCAAAAACATGTTTCCAGTGGTCAAAGATTTCAATTCATTGCAAAGTCACACGTTATTTTATTGCGTTGCGTTAAATAACTTGGTATTCCTTCCTCTCCCAAGCAAGAGGTAAACAAGGACAACTCCATAAAGCAAAAATGTACTTTTTATATAGTCATCCAGCAAAAACGAATCAACATAAATGAAGATAGTTTTACTGTAAAGTATTGTCTTGTCCTCATAGAAAGGACAGTGAAACTTACAGAGAATTGTGTTAGCTTTAATATAAAAACACACTGTTTGTACAGCAAATCCAATCTAAGTACACCTTCAAAGCAACATGCCAGACAAAGCGTCACACACGCACACACACGCACACACACACACACACACACACACACACACACAC